>NW_014332765.1:129985-292080 GCF_000341935.2 Cephus cinctus
CACTCTCACTATAACCTAACCTGACCTAACCCTCAGAACCTAAAGAACCTAATTTACTACCTAAACAATCTAATGAATATGGGCTCCGCTCGAACCCTAAAGAACCTAATGAATGCGGGATCCGCTCACAAGCTCGTTCCACGATTAAGGATAAAATTCGAGGGTGAAATTCTCCTTTCGTTCCATGATGATCTACATCCATTTATGTTTTTTCATTTTCGTGTCATGCCTGTCTTATAATAGTTTTAACGTATTAATAAAATATTAATAGCTCGGCTTCAAGAAAGGGAGTTCTTGAATTTCGAATTTCAAATATGGCTGCAGTTTTCACCAAATATGAAGTTCGCGCTTTCCGAATGCCATCGAATACTCCCGGACATAATCGAATATGCCCGAGTCTTCCCGAATGATTTCAAACGGCGTTGAAAGTACATGTTACAAGACGCTGCTCCTTGTTAGCATACCTCGAACTAAAAACGGCTTAAAAGCGAGTTCTGAATACGGTCAGTAACAACTCGGCGCAGTCACTTTTAAATAATAGTGACTCTGTTAGTGACCTTAAGAGCAAGTTCTCAATACGGGCTTATATATAATCTCCGATGTGTTGTGGTATGCTAATGAAAGTCGAGTCACAACGGGACAAGAAATTGGGCTGGATATAGCGGTGTTCGACTACAGGTGCAAAAAAGAAAGGTGCGAAGCATTGTGGGAAATCAGAAAATCCATGCTCTGGTACATTTTTGGACGGGACAAATTGCCGAATAAAAGTCTACGATGTACTTTTTATTGTCATATATTTTGTAACAAAAATGAAAATATCGGATCTGCATCAGCATTTGCTTGGGTGGCGACGACACCTAGATGATTACGAGCTTAGTCGATCAACAATTATCGACTGTTACAGTTATTGCCAAGAAATAGCCGAGGTCATAGCTTCCAACAATGAGATATGTCTTGGTGGTGAGAAAAAAACGGTACAAATCGACGAAACATTCCTCACGAAAAGGAAGTATTATCGCGGAAGAATTACGGACCAAATGACTATAACAGTCTTAGGGTTATACTGTAAAGAAAATAAAGTCGGGTTACTCTTCCAGGTGAATTCAAAGAGTAAAGCAGACCTATGGCCATACATCATAAAGTATATTGCCTAGAACACGGCACGTCTTTGCACTGACAGTGCGAAGCAATACGTTGGTGTAGAGAAAATTATTAGCGACAGTACGGTTCATTTGACAACAAACCATAGGTGAATACGTCGACAAAAAAGATTTTTCTAATACTATCAACAACCTTGAGAATCAAAACAAACTTTTGAAACGTACCATACTTTGTCGCAAACCACAGATGCTCCACCAATACATGGCACTCCATTACTACCGACAACAAATCTTAGAAAAAAAGTATAAAGACGACATAGGCTCACAAATAATGCAATTCCTCCTTGATATAAAACGGGTGTATCCGGGAATTGTCGATGGTGTCAAGCAGACAGGACTGCAACTGCGGGAAATTGATCAACCAACCGTGGAATCACAAGAATTGAAAGACTTGATTCCTGCAAAACGTACAAAAATTCAAACGATCGACGAAGAATTGAAAGAAGTGTCAGCGAACAACTCTTCCGACCACGAACTCGAGACTCTAGATGATTTTTTCTGAAAAGAAAACACACGAACGCGCGCGTACGGATGTGACAAGCTGCAGGGTCTACATACACACACATGGTTTGGAGTCAAAGAATACTGCAGAAGTGACGAGCAGCGAGATTCACACAGCCAAACACCCACCCACAGACCAACTCTCAAGCGCGCGCCCATACAAACACGTGCGCGCGCAAACACACACACACACCGATAATTTCTTTCACTGTAGATTCAAAATAAAAGAACCACTAAAGGGTTCGTATCTCCTAAACTAAGACGACATTGACTTTTTTTTATTCTTGAAAATCACTTTATTTTGGTCCATAGATTAAGAACCAATAATCAAATTAAGGGGCCACGGAAATGGTACTCTCCCCTAGATATGGTGTTTAGTTTTGCAGATACTAGCAGTTTACTTTGCTAGGTGCCGTTCAGCGTTACAGGACTTCCCCTTAAGGCTCTTCTTCCAAAGGTAATGCATGATTTTCTATCGATTCCCGAGTCAAAGAAGCCCTAAGTATTTGTATACGAAGAAGTATATATTCTGTTCTCATACTGCCGAGAAAAGAACAAGAAAGTATAGAACAGGACTTATTTTTTCTACTCGGAAGCTATAGGGTGTAAGAAAGCAAACAGGTTCAGGGAGAAGGGAGGATAGAAGAACGGATAGTGGGACAAAGAATTGTAGAAATGAGAAAAAGGAGGTAAAGGAAATATCTACTAAGAATGTTTAAGAAGGGAAGGTTGTAGATAGAAGAATATATAGAGAGAAAGACAAAATATAAAGAAATTTGTGAAAGAAAGAAAAAAGAAAAAGGAAAGATATATGGAGGAAATTGGAATAATATGAAACGAACGCAAATCTTAAAAGTAGAAAGAAAGAGTAGGACTGACATATATGAGGGACAGCAACGGTGGAATGGAAGGATTATTTTGTAGGCTTGTTAGAAGAGACAACAGAGAGAAGAAGGGAGGGATGTGATATAATGAGAGTGAGAGAGGGAGAAGTGTAAAAGTGAATCACAAAGAAATCAAGAGTGTTATGAATCACATCATGGATGCGTTAACGCGCCTACGTCAGAAGCGACAGAATTGTCAAGCTTTCACGCGGCATATTCCTATCGCTAAAAATTATGGAAACAAAGGAGACACATTGCCGAAACCATGGCGAAATACCGAAAACGATCCTCTGGTTGATATGTCTCTTGAAATTCCAATAATAAGATATTTTGTATAAAGCGAACAGGCTTTCGGCACGTCAGACGGAGTTGTAGAGAAACGAGTGAAGTGTCATTGTGGTGATTTAGTCGAAGTACTAAACTCGTCCTTGTGTCCTTCGTACTCACCACGAACATAGTTCTGATTGTGATAGTGTGTTCAAAGTTAATAGTTTTGTTTTCAATAAATCATTTTTACTTGTTTTCAAGAGTTTAAGATCCAATTTTTAACTAGGCAAATAATCCCAAATTACCCGACTCCCTGAATATCCATTCCGGTAGTTGAACCCGTGGATCTAACCTAGACTCACAACAAGAGGCAGTTCAAGAGATTCAAAAAGGAAAAACGCGAGGATTTGATGGTTTACCAAACGTAAAATGAATATACGGAGGGGAAGAAATGATACAGACGGTAATATAAAAACAAGGGAGATGGATCAGAGGTCTGGAGGATGGCCCTAATAGTACCTATACGGAAAATTGAGAGGGGAAAAAACAGAGGTCTATAGAGTGTTGACGCTTATGTGGACATTATATGACGTATCATGTAATAATATTAGCAGAAGGATTGGAAGGAGAAGTGGAGGAGAAGATGATACTCGTAAATTAGATTGAATATAGGAAAGAAAGGGATCGACAGAGATGATATATAGTTAGATATATGATATAAGTTAATGTTTTTGGATAGAAAGAGAGTTAAAAAAGAAAAACAGTAACACCATTTGCCGATCTGAAAGCGGCTTTGACTCAGTAACTTGAGAAAAGTTCTAGTACGTTGACTGCCGCGCGTGTTTCCAACGAAATCTCCTTCAGGCCACGCTTCTTATGCCACTACAGTTAAAAAAGGAATTAAATGGTACCGAAACCTTGGCATTCAACTTCTGCTGGGAATTTTAGTTGTAAACGCTTTGATGGTTTAAAAAAACTAGAGTTGTCTAAAAATAAAAAAAACGAGCGTTTTCGCTCCGCTGTTGAAAAAATAAATTTAATGAGTTTATGAAAAAGGCTAAAATTTACAAAGCAATTCTATTATACAGATATTTTGTTATCGAGTACAAATATCTCCCAAGGATGTCAATAAAAAAAGGGCGCAGCTTCCTCATAATTCTCCGGCTATGGCACTTTGTTTCAGGTTATGAACATATGAATGTTAACCTATATTAATCATGTTTTATTAACACCCCCCTCTTCTACCTCTTCGAACGGAAATTTAAATATAACTGTTATGCTAGTTATATAAATTCACCTGGCTATTTTAGGTTTGGAAATAATACAGAGAAATCTACCACTGGACAAAGCATTTAAACTCACCAACTGGACGAGTGATTGGACGAGAAGAGAAACAGGATTTCCGGCAGCTTGAATGGCCTCTACTGCCCGTTCGTGCGTGCTGTTTCTCAAATCAATTCCATCCACCTCAATTATTCTGTCCCCTGTCTGAAAACAATTCAATTTCAATTCAATCTTTCTCAGAACATTCGGTTATCGTCTCATATTCTTATCTTTTATTTACAATGAACTTCCTTTACTTTTCACATAGATTTTGCCCTTAAGATAAACATTTCTATAAACTAAACGAAATTCTAAACAATTTCCTCTCTTTGCCGTTGTAAAAATTTATCAGCGAAAAATAGCCACAGCGACAGGTATGTTTTAGGGTTTCTTATCGTGTGGATTAATTAATGAGAATTGATGGAAAATTAATTTTGAACAAAAGTATTATATCGAAGTTCAATTTAAAGATATTTTTTTTCTATTTTCTTTATCATTATGTTATCCGTGATTTATTTAACTAGATCGTGATCATTCAAAATTATCTACATGATTATTATTTCAAAATTATCTACATGTAGATCTAAATATATTTCACTTTCGTAGCACAATTACATGGATCACGTGGGACTATTATATACAATCACCATAATAAAATATGTAGAATTATATGTTAGCGTCTCACTGGTGCTACAATCATTTCAGAAACCCTATACATTTATGTTGAAAGCATGTTGTTATGCGATATTTCATAAGTTTTTTTTACGTTTCAACCTGGCGCCGACCGCCATATTGTTACTGCTCATATCGATACAGACCCAATAGGTCGAAATATGTACATCGGTACCTAGATAGATAATCAGGGTGTTCGTTATGAAACGCACTGTAGTAACACCGTTGCATTCTTTGTCAAATTCTAAGGAATACGTGTTGAATCAAGGTTGAAGTTGCAATAAGGCGACCAATCAGAACACGTTTAAACGGAGCGTAGATGACGTCGCGAGTTAGTTCACAAGGCCTGCTTACACTAGGCCGATATCACTAAGAATATCGTCTCTTGTATCTTACTCAATTACATGCAGATAAACAGGGAGACTACGACGATACTCTTAGTGGTATTGGCCTAGTGTAAGCAGGCCTTGCGGGCTGACTTGCGACGTCATCTACGCTCCATTTCAACGCGTTCTGATTGGTCGCATTACTGCAACTTCAACTTTGATTATCTCGATATTTTGATATATGAAATAAAAAATGAAAATACACGTATTCATTAGAATTTGAAAAGAAATGCAACGGTGTTACTACAGTGCGTTTCATAACGAACACCCTGTATACTCTCTAGAGCCGCCTCCTTGAACAAAAAAAGGTCAATGAGAGTTGCTACCGCTACTTCTACCAAAAGTGTTCTTCTTTTTACGATATCTAATCTAAATAAATCTATCGAATCCGAAACCCTACGTGTGTTACTCCTGTTACAACAACAATTTATAAATGTCATCACCTCTTCAACAGCCGGAACTTGATTTTTTCATTAAAATTTTAACCAATTCAAGGGTTCATTCCTTTCTACAGATTATATGCGGTGGTGCTCAAAAATTAGGAAGCACTTTTGGTGTGATCAAAGTTATAATTACCTTAAGCTCGCCAGTTCTTCCAGCAGGGCTGTTAGGCAAGACATTCTTGATGAAAATACCGGAAATATTTTCAGACTTATTCGGTCCACCATTGTAGAGATCAACCTAGTAATATTAATATATATTAATTCCATGCAACTTATTTGTTTAATAATAATTTATCTATATTATAGTGCCATTATTAATTATGTGTAATATTGGATCGATAGGAGAGTTTACTATACTGACAAAGTTTCTTTGACAAATTATTACATATTATTGCATTTTATAAATTTATTTTTTGTACTTGTCGAAGACGAAGCTTTTAGAACGTTTTAACATTTTTTTCTATAGAATATAGTGATAGGCGATTTTAATCGATTATGGAAATAATTAATTATTAATTTTTTATTAACCGATTAATCTTCGATTATTTTAAACTCCGAATGATTGGTTTTCGATTAATTTCAAACCTATAATCGTTAAGAATAATTGATTAAAGTACACAAGGTTCACTTTCGTCTTTCTCGCTGAGACTCCAGAGAGGTGAAGCTAAAAGGGCGGCAAATTCAAATAAATCAACTTAACCGTTAAAGGGCCGAAATATGTTTTTACGGAATCTTGTAGATTTCGTGAAAGACAGTTATAGACATGATTAATAGATAACTTGCGTGAAAATATTATGCCAATTCGAAGACAATATGTATAGTATCATTCTCAAACCATCAAAGGGTTAATTAAATGTTACAATAAAATAGTTTTAAACAAACGAATTATCAATTAAAGAAAGCGTTTTTACAACTGTGAAAATATTTATGAAATTTTAATAAATATTAAGGTTTATAGTTTTATACTTATTTTTAATTCGAATTGCAACTCGTCCCACCGAAATAAGAGCCACGTGATTTGCAGTCTAGTAGTTTTGTTTTAAACGTAATATATTACTTCTTTCGTTATTGTATACTAATGTATGTCAACACTAATTATTACATTATTTATGATCATAGAACTTGCTTAAAATTTATTTCAATTATAATTTTTGACCGATTATTTTTTATTCGGCAATTATTTTATATATCGCCCATCACTAATAGAATGTTCTCGACCAGCTTCGATAAAAAGGGTATGTAGTACTAACAAAAAGTGTCGCAATGCTTTTTTATTAACCGAATATTAGGATTTTCAAAAAATTTAAATATGAAATTGATGATTGATTAATTGCTTACAAGAATATCAGTAGAATGATTATTAAAAAATCAGAATACCTTAATACGATTTTAAATACGACAAAATATCAACATTTTTCAATCTTTCAATTTACTCTCTTTAATGAATAATACTTACTTTTCCGCCAACGATGCTAAGCCCCAAGCTGGATTTTGGTTCTCTATAGATTTGAACGAGTCTTTCAGGACCCCAATGTTTCGCCCATAAAACGTTGCCATCTTTGTCCCGGTAATTGTGAGTAACAGTCATATTTGTTCGACCCTCCACAAGCAGAATTATAGGAATCTTATGGGGAGAAGAAGAATTTGATGATTCCGAACTTTCAATTGATAATTGATGACTTTCGATAGAGGTTTGCGATTCCGGCAATTGCGATAATTGTGAATCAAGATTCAGAGGAATCGAGGATGATCTTGTGGATAGTCCTGGTTTTTTCGAATACTTGTCCCTATCGCATTGGATACTCTTGTTCTCCTGATAAGTTTGAACTTCAACTTCCTTTCTAGGACTTTCGGCTTGGCTCGTAGACCGAGGAACAAGGCTAGTTGACTTGATACGGCTATCAAAAATCTTTTCGAAAGAACACTGAATGCCCTTTGACTCTTGTTCAACTTGTACTTCAACGTCCTTTCTTGGACTAAGAAATGAACCTTTAGACACAGCTAAGCTTTCTTGACGGAAAGATCCTTTGAGAGGACTTTCTTCTGCGATGTGCTCTGAATCGCACTGGGTACTTTTGTTTTCTCCTTGCGTCTGAGTTTGAACCTCTTTTCTTAGATTTTTTAAGAGTTTATCATCAGTGAAACTGTGGATACTTTGCACAGACGACTTGAAAAGACTATCAAGATGATCTTCAGAACCACACTGCGTACCTTTAGTCTCCTGTTGGGTTTGAGTCTCTACCTCGCGTTTATTTTTCAAAGAAGAGTCTTTATCCTTTTTGGTTAAACAAGATTCTGGCAATCGACTTTCGGGAATCAACTTCAGTAAATTTTCCAAGGAGGTCGATGCAGTGAAGTGTTCCGATTGTGTTTCTAGAGTTTGACTCTGATACTGAAGAGAATGCTGTTTCCCAATTAGACTATCCTCGTCTAGCTTAGCACAAAGTAAACTATCCTGCAGAAACCGTTTATTCTGCAAAAATATTTCATGCTCTCGCTGCTTCTCAAATGCTTTCTGGAGCTGTTCCTCGGTTTGCTTTATTCCACTTACAAATCCAGGATTTTTCTCGCTTCGGTCAATCTGCTTCTTCTTTGTTGCTTCTGATGAGCGATCACTTTTTGACCTTGTAATACCGCGGCTACTGTTCTCTCGAAGTCTTTGGTCAACACTCTTATATTCTAATCTTTTCTGGATAAGCTCTTTTTTCTGCGAGTCTTTTACTTCCTCAGAATAAGGTTTTTCGTTTATTTCCGGAGAATCTTTGACAATCGAATCAAGTTTATCTCGTTTTTCTCTATTCCACTTCTCATTCTCAGTTAAAGTTTTTGATCTTAACTGTGTCTCCTGGCAGCTGGATATTCTCCTTAAGGATGTCGACTGTTCCGATGAGGCAGCCTCGATACTGAAATCAACCGAGAAATTTTTTCTTTTAGATCAATTAATATTACGAAAGAAAAATTTTCAAAGAAATTATTTTAACAAGAACAATGGGGCTTTGCTCCACCATACATGAGAATTTTGGAAAAGTCTTTCTTTACATGCTACGGAATGATGCACCGGTATTACGTCACAGATTTGCGTCACAGTACGATGCTTCAGAGATGAGTAAGGAAAAAACGAAGCTAGAGAGATTACCGGTTGGTGTATTTTCAGCTGGTGGATTTCATACTTAACGGAAAACAAACAGACTCTAACATAAATGTTTTGGTAATCGCGTGAGCGAGCGCAACGCATAATCAGTTATGCGTGCTGGTATTTTTAACCTTTCACTGATAAATACCTTCACTATGGGTTTGGATTAGTCTATCCTATTCAATTCGTTAGCATATTGCAGACAGGCATAACATAACCTATCTGCATCATTGACACATCAAAGTCAACTATTGCGATACGTAGATAGTTATGTAGTATACGTAGATTTCAACATATTTTTACTATCAGCAATTACACTATATTTCCTCACAACGTGTCATAGTCTATTCAAGATTTAGTTAGTTATTTGATTTAATTACTTTTATTATTTTTAATGCTAAACAAAATATTCGCAAAAGATATTATCATTGCGCATAGTATGTTTTCTGAATTTCTAGACACGCATATCAGTTATTAATACTTGAAGGTTGCTAACCTATTGTACATATAAATAAGACAGTTTTCAACATTACATTGTTGATTTTGTCAATCAAATTAATGTAAAGCGTAAACTTAAAAGTCGGATTAACAAGGAAACCGCGCGAGTTGCCCCCCCTTCGATTTTGATGGAACTTTGAAGGATTGTAGAGTGAGCCAAAATATTGAACGTGTTTTTTTTGTTTTGACGGAACCCCACTTTTAGGAAGTGAAATGAACTATTGACAAAGTTTTATTTTTTTTTAATTTTTCACTTATATTGTAATTTGTAAACATGGAGAGAAAAAATACTTTAAATTGCAAAATTATTGCACTCTTCGTCCTCTTTATATACATCTGTCAGGAAAAAGAATAATAAGTTAAAAAATTGTAAATTATTTGTTTAAAAAGTATTTTTATGTGTATCTAAGAGGATTTTTATTCGATTGGAATGTCACTTTGTAGATCATGAAGAATTAGTCGACACCTATTTTTTGGTTTCTTCAATATCTCATGTTGACGAGGTGAAAACCAGCCGTAACTTCTTCGCGGATATTGCCGTATAAATGTACAATGCGACTTTTTCTGTGTCTCCGTAAACAGTAAATTGCAAATGAACATTTACTACAAAGAATTCAACTCCAGATAGGGAAAAGCACCCTGCAAAAAACAACTTTTTCGTTTTTGTACTGTAACTCACCAAAACAGGTTCCAATAGCAATATTTGTTTTTTCACGTGCTATATATCTATAATGAGTTAATTAATGTTTTTTTTTTATATTTCGCATCTTGTATTTAAGTTTTTGAATATATATTTGACCTATTAAAGATGGTGTGTAACGTGTTCCTGTAGCCATATAGAAGGTTTATATTGACGCAGTATTCGATGAGTAAATAGAATAGCAGAATAGAACGTGACTTTATTTGATAAAGTGCTAAAACAAAAGTGACAGCGTATTTTGAAAAATTAAATAACGTCGTGAAGAACAAAGTACACTCCGAGCAGAACGTTCATGGAACACTCGTTCGCACGTTGCCTCCAATGACTTGTTCTCTCCAATAGTTTAGAAATAATGCAGGTGTTTTTGGGATTATTTCACATTTAGCACATGGAAACATACATAGAAAGTTCAATTTACAACACTGAACATATTTTATGATTGATTTATCTAATAAATGTGAACAGTACATATCGTTTTAAGGGTTATATTTCTTGCAGTAAAGATAGTCGTGAAAAATAAGTATTCGAAACAGAGATTTTTTCTAATGGCGCAATCAAAAATTGTCTTCCCTTTCTAGCAGGGCTGTGCAATAAAAATTATGGAACAACCTACGTAAGAGCTGCGTAGTCTTTTCATGAGAATGAATATTAGATGGATACCTAAATTTGCATATGCATACAATTATGTATATTTACAATTATGTATATACAATTTTTAAGCCAAAATAATATTCGGATAGCTTTCTACGACATGCCCTTCACCGCCTTTGCTTGTTTTTTGTCCTTAGCACATAGAGTATATGCCCATAAGCAAGGTGACGTTCTTTACTTCTGGTGTTAATTACTTAATCCAATGCATTAATCGAAACAAAAAGTAAAAATGACTTAAGGGGTTAGGCTACTGTGACCAGCGTCGAAACAGGCTGATTTTTGGAAATTTATTTCGGAAAAACTACAAATGCAATATTTTTAATTTTTTAATATATTTTTATGTACAACTTAAGGAGCGTGTGTAACAATTTTTATCAAAAAATATTGAAATTTCCACATGTTATTCTTCTTCGCGTCGTTTGACATTTTCCACGCGCGATCGGTCGGTGTACACGATTTCGCAAATATGATTGGTCTGAATCAAAACTAAAAAATATCCTTATTAACTACATGATATTAGCTATGGCGTAACGGAGCTTTTTTTTCGTCTTAGGTTACTAGAAAAAAATTCCTGAACTTTTTTCGCCATTTTCGGAGCTATAATACGTGTTATTGTTATTAATAAATATTGCAGAAAAAACGTATTGACAAAGTCATCCGTCACGCCTAAACTTGTATTCCTCAGAACATGTGTACCAAATTTCAAGTCGATTCATCAATCACAGCCCGAGATATCGTGTACACCGTTTTGAAAAACATAGTTTCGAGAAAAAAGCGTTTAAAGTTTGACCACTGGTCGTCTACCTGCGCGTCGAATTCTTCCTTCGCTACAAACGCTATAACTCAAAAAATACTTAGAATATCTACATGGAACCTTTTGCATATTATTCTGAACACTTCAAAGTATTTTTTAAAGACAACAAAATTTCGAAATTTTGAAAATTTCACAGTAGCCTAACTCCATAAGGCTTGTAAAAGTAACATTTATTCGTTTACGGGTGTGTTCCGTAACACACTCCAAGCACTGACAATGCTGTAAACTGTGTTCCGAAATTCGATGTAGCATACTAATACTTGGTAGCGTGAAATTATTATTTGGATTTCTGTGCCTCGTACGGGGATAAACTCCATGCTGCGATTACTACGGCACCAAAGGTGAGGCAGATTCGTGCTTTGAAAATGGCAAAGTCAATGGTTTACATAACGTTGGTTGACGTACAGACCAATATTTAATATAAAATTCCAATTAAGTACGGATGATATGGAAAAAGCACGGAATGGTAAGGGGAATATCCTTTTATAATTTTAGAAATAAGTTGTACGTAATATTTTGTTTCATGATAAGCTGATAAGTATACCTTAAAACATATTCGTACCCTTATGAGTTTAGTATGATTTATTGCAGCAAGGTATATATTTTATTTTTTATTCATTTTCTTAAAACTTAGATTTTTGCAGATAGGGTAGATGTACCGGTAGTGGCCACTGTACCGATTGTGGCCATTTTTATTATTTTATTCTTCAAATTATTTTTCTCCCACAACTACATGTTCATTTTTCGAACAAATTGACATAAATTCACTAAATGATCTACTCGATGTTTTTTTCTTGTAATCAAATGTTTAGTTTTATTACTTTGAATATGATGGCCACAATCGGCCCTAAGATGGCCAAAAATGGTGCATGTACCCTATGTCAAGTGCGTCCAGAATTTTACAAATCATGATAGAAGCTAGTAAATCATCTTCAGAGAAAAAAAGAGGAATCTGAAAGTATATATTTATTAAGGTAAAAATTTTGTTATTTAGTAATAAGTAATAACGTATTCTTGATTTTGAAATAGAAATAGGATCGTACTCTTAAAAACGAGCTGAAAGCCTCTTTCTAATTAACTTGTATAAGGAAATGGAAGAAACGTTTTACAATGAGGAAACTAGTAGGAAAGTCTGCTGGAATAAAATATCTAATTTAATGAAGGAAAAGGGGAAAAATAGCATTTCTGGTACTAAATGTGCCAATACATTCCAACAACTTCAAAGAACTTATAAATCCATAAAAGACCGTAATGTACAAAGTAGAAATTCGAATAAGTAATGGGAATATTTTATTGAACGATTTTGTTATTAATGAATAATAGTGAACAACAGTTACAAATTTGATTGATAATCTAATGCATATTCCGTTGCTCCTGTAATAATTCATGCAAGGTAATGTGCGCGTATATTAAAGACAGTGGAAGATATTTTTTCCCACAAACCATGGGTCAAATTATTAGTTACTGCAAATTCAACAGACACCGAAGAACAGGATGAAGATCAAAATAATAAGGAAGAGACAAAGAGTAATATATACTAAAGCTATACTCTTCATTTTCAATTTAACTGTATTTCGTTACTGTTGGCATTAATTGTATCTAAGAGACAGAAGAAATGGAGGCTGCAAGAAACGTTAGAAAAGCCAGCACAAAGAAAAAATAAACCTGCTGAAAGAATTAACAAAGGCGTTTCAAACAACAAGAACATACTTGTGAGTAATATTAAAAAATATATTTATAAAAGTTTTACAGATTTAAATGTTCTAGAAAAATTAAATGAAGATATACCTTTTCAGATAAGATACTGCATACTCTTTACCAAATATATTAGCGAATGTCGAATTGTAAGCTGTTGGGATAAAAGTAATAATAAAGAGATAAAATATAGAAATATGTACAGGGTGAGTGAGTTATCCTAGATTCCGAATTTGGGAGGAGCTCTCGTGTGTATTAGGCGCGCTATTCTCTAAATAGATTACCCCCGCCCTCTGGTTAAGGTGAGTTTGACACGACATCTTGCATGCCTCTGTAAGCCACTCATTGATAAGAAGTTACAATTGATTAGTTGACAGAGAACCGAGTGAACTATTCGAATAGAAAACTTTGGTGCGGATCAGTAGGGCAGACTGATGCTAGTTGACTATAGGGATATTGACATATATGTATGACAACCATCAATAACTAAGCACGAGTGCGAGTTGGAGCGCGCCACGTTTCACCCGAGAAGCTGGCATGCCCTCTCGCTCAGTTACGCTAGTCACGGTGGTCCTGTCGCACGTCAACAACACAGTCCAATAGACAGTCACACGAGATTATTGATGAATGAACCACGTAAGTAATTATTTTTTCTCATTGATTTTTTGTTCTTATGCTTGAGATAGTTATAAAAGAAAGAATTCCTTGGTGCTAGTTTAACCTTCAGTTATTAGATAAGCGCTAGGAAACAATTTTGCTTTTGTTACAGTTATGAATGTGATTAGGCTAGGCAGAGGTATCGAAAATAACAATAGCCTCTGGAGCTAGTAGAATAACTTCATTCGAGGTTCGGATGACTTCAAAGTCAACCAGTTTCTGCAAAATGTGGGTTCATTCAAAATGCATTGAAGGAAGTTCATTTTTCTATGAATGTAAAAATTGGACATCAGACGCTGATGACACTGATTACTAATTTTCTAAGTTGTTTTTACTTCTAAATAGAACAGAAATGTTATTTTGTTTATGTAGTCTAAGTTAAATTCATAGAGAATTTAATTTATGTTATATTTGAAGTGTTTTATCTGGGTATCAATTGGGTTACCAAAGATTGACTTTTTCCGTGATTTTAGTTTTAGGTCTGACTCACATGTAGGTGAACCAACCCCGACCATGGAGTTGGTCGACCAGGGTGGAAAGATTTAAAACAATATTTAAAAAATAATTATCCTCATAGTAATTTAATTTTAAGAATTTTATTACATAGCCTAATATACATATTACCGAAAATAATAATTGCTGTAATTATATTTCACACAGCTATTTAAATAAAAATCGAACACTAAAAAACTGACCTACCAACCTTGGTCCGCCCTACCCTGACATGTTTTGTGACATGATTTCTCGATTCACGGTCATAAGGCTACTCCAACTACCTATTCAGATAATGTTCTTGTCTTCTGCTTCCCTTCGAGTTGCCACTCTGCTCAAAAGCTACAATTTCGGGTCAATTCGTACAGTTAGGCTAATGCTCTCGGAAGATTTGATATTGTTGAGTTGAGGTCGAGGTGCTCGAGTCTGCTGTCTCGATAGCCAGATAGTCTCGACGTACCGAGTTCCCCGGCAGAGGAGAGTACCCGACGGAAACCTCTCCACGAACCGGCAGAAGACACACCGGTTTTTTTTTCAATAATTTGGAGAATTGTTTCTAGCAACTTGCAGAGAATAAATATTATATGCGGATCTTCTACTGGCTCGATGAATAAGCAAATATTTGTTGAAATCTTTAAATCTGTTGAATTTTCAATATTCTCGAAAGTCATCGGAAAGCAAGGTATTGCTTCTGAATCATGAACCACACATCATGATCGACTGACAGTCTGACGTTCTATAAGAACAATGGTCTAATTCTGTATGCTCATTTTTTAAATTATAGATGAGCGTGTAGCTGGCGCGCAAGTCGCGAGACGGGGCTACGGGAGGGATAGAATAAGGGAGTAGTATAGTACGAGGAAGTATATTTGATATTCTCGCATTAAAGAATTTTTGTTATATCCAAAGTTCCATCCATTATTTCGCACTTCCTCGGAAACAATAACTAAATATATAAGATGCATCCAATTTGACTCAATGCCACTATCCATAAGGAATGTACTACGCGAGTCCTTAGCGCGAAACACGTGTACCCATCTGTCACTTTAAACAATTTCACTCATGGACTGACTATGATCGAAATATCGACATTGGAGAATGATACGATAAGAATCACTCTTTGTCTCCTTTTTACTTTCTTTGGGAGTAATTTTACAGGAAAATAGGTGGCATATTGCTGTACTGTGTTGATATGTACGTCAAACAGTTTTGCAATGAATACCAAAGAATCATCTTCGATTACTTCAGCTCCAGTGGTCATGGTTAACCGGAAATTTATCACTGCGGATGCAATGACTCGTTTCATGGAATCACATATAGCCTCAGCCTTTCTTGTGACCATTCTACTTCTTAAGATGCTTTTCTTCTTTTTCCATTTCTTATTTTTGTTATTGCTACCCAACACTTTAAATCACCTTGAAATCACGAAACACAGTCACCGAGACACAGTACACAAAGCACAACTGGTTGCAGGCACTTGCATTTGTTTGTGCCAGTACCAACGAACATAATCTAGCTTACTTAAGTATTCGATGTCAAAATATTGGTATGATAAAAGAACTTAATTAGAGAAAATGAAAAGAATTTAAACATTTAAGCTTATCTACAAATTAATATCGATAAACAATGTGATAATATATTTAATTTCATTCATAAGTGTACGCACTATTTTGATGACGTAGTAAAATGCGCTACGGTACTTCATTCCTGAACACCAACGTATTTTATGAAGGTTCCTTATACGTCTAAAGAATTCTTTTTCTTTTAACTTAATCATATAAAATGCATGCTATGCCATCCACATTTCTGTGTGAAACCATGTTTTAAATTACTGCTTTATACTGTAAACAAAGTTAGATACATTTAGAAACATGGAACTTATATGTGTAATGGGTTGCATGGCTATAGATGACTTTGAGTTTTCTGTGCAGTTATTATGACCAACATTACTGAGAGACGAAAGTATAATATTAATACCGCGATGCATTAATATGAAACAGTTATGAGGTAGTTTAGCGTGCAATTATATCTCACAGAGGGTGTCTTACACGAGCAAACATATAAATTGCACCATGACATTGTTTTGGAAGAAATTATTTGTCCAACCGTCAGAAGAGCACGTATTATGTTAAGAAGTTAAGAACTTTATAGTTTTCGATCTGTCAACAAAAAAATATCGAATTTATGGACGGATTGTATTTAATAATGAAACTAATTATCGGCAAATTGACATATGAGCAAAATTATTGTTCTCATTTGATAATGAACATTTCCTTCGATGGAAGGATGGTATCTAAATTATCAGAAGAGAGAAGATAATGTATCTCTGGTTTAATCTTAGACCCTTGTGTTCAGCAACCTCGTGAAGCTTTCTTCCACTCACCATCAGCCATACATCTGAGTGAACTGATATCATTATCCCGAATAGTAGAAACGGTCAATATTCGTATTAGAACGAATGGTTGCTTGATGATGTCGAAAACTCTTAGTATTTTTGCACAGTAAAAAAGAGAAAAAGGAAGATAAAGAAGAACGGAAAAGCAGAAAGAATACCAATGAGAACCACATTAAGATTTCTCGCAGTGAATTGTCATTCCTGTATTGGCGAAGAGAACCAATGTAGAACAGGTCTTGGACAGTTGAATCGAGAAAGATTGCAACAGAACGGTTGAATGACTTCATGGTTCAATAATTGTTGTAGCAATTATATCTTGAGAGCTCCTAATTTTTAAGTTCATTAGTTCAGGAAAATCGTTCGTCGCTACGTTTTAATTTCCCATGTTGTTATATTCATTCAATTACTAGATATAATTATAATAACCACGGAATGAGAAATTTGTATAACATCTTAATAATGTTTTACATATACTATTTAATTTGTTACAGAAAAAGCGTCGAGAGCCGGAAAATTATATCAACCTGATATATATAAAGAATGTAATACCTTATGATTAATAAATTCTTTCATTGGGATAAATAAATAATGTAAATGACTTCATGATTATATGCAAACATTCTACAAAGAATATATATGTATAATAGAAAAAATGTAGAAAAATATCTTGTGTTATATCCATAACACTTATGTGTTATGGACATACATGCACATATGTGCTTTATCCATAGTAGCCAAAATTTAATTAAAATACAATTATACTTCTAGCGATTTCGAAGATTTAATTATCGTAACGGAATAGAAACATGAGGTTCGATAAATTATATTAAAATTTGGTACCAAACATTAAATGTAAAAAGTATGACATAATTTAGTAGTGGAAAATAATACCGAATAATGAAAGAAGGTTGACAAGAATGATATTGCTTGCATGTACTATTTTTTTTAAATAGAACTACCTAATCTACTGCATATCAACTATTTTTACAAATGCTTCGTTTTAGCCCCTTTCTAAATTGAAAGTATTACACCGATGTTTGGGAAATATAAAATGAATAACAGAATACAACGAAAATAAAAATATAAACTTTGTCTTACAATTGCTGCGATTGGGAATGTTATCAATGAATCAACTGCTTCGAAAACGAGAGTTTCACCGTACGGATAATTAAAATCGTAATATGTGATCACAATCGAACCGCGTTTTTCAAATGAAAATCGTGGTATTTACGAATGAAACGTTCATTACACGACGAAGCCAAGGTGCTCACTGTCGTCTCTGACTCGTCCGTCGTGCGTCACTGCAAACTGGCTTACTCTGATCTAATAAGCAACGTTCGCACACAATGCTACACTCGTAGCAGGCAGACACTACATGTAGATATATACAAAGGAGAATACATACTCCTTTGAAAAGGCAGTATGGATAATATCGACAAATTGCTCGTTGCGTATTGTATGCACGTAATAATCGAATATTTTATTCCCTTCATAAAGGTTGCGAACTCATGATACCAGGTTACTAGGTAACAGTAAATTATTCATCGTGCGTTTAATTATCTTAATGAGTAAGATTATATAAGGCGAGCAGATAAACATCGAATCACAATAGCTGAAACACTTTTTGTCTCCATTGCGCAGCATTTGAACCGAATTAAAACCAATTACATATGATATTCTTTCAAGATCTTGAACGTTAATTCTGTTTCTATCTTTAAAATACGGATGATGAAATTCCTTCATTTAATTGTTATTAAAAATGACGTTTTATCTGGAATGTTATTTACTCAAATTTATAAAAAAATTACAATCGTAATTTACATTTTATATATTGTAATCTTGACATTGTTTTTTCGCATGATTGTGAAAATGCTTAGCATGCATAATTAAAATTGCAAAAAATGAAAATCTTTTAATAATAATACACAGCTGTAATAAAATCTTGGGAAATAGACATTTATCAGGATAAGTCAAAAAGAGACGTGATTAAAATATATTTAACAACAAAAAGTGTAATTAATACACTTTGCATTATTACAGAAGTAAACTTTGTATATGCAAATTACAATGACTTTCAGCGAAAAATGTACTTTACTGTAGTCCTATACTTGTATAGTTTCTACAATTAATATTACAATATCATTTAACCCTAAACTGATTATCACATTTTTTCATACGTTGATATCTATCCAAGGTTTAGCAGACCATGCGCTACATTTTGTTGCCTTTTAGGCCGTAGTAATCGGATTTTAAGTGTTTCATATTTTCTTAATCAATAAGCCAGAGTGTGACAAATAAGTAAATGACTCGAAATATAGTGAAATCCGTTTATAACGATATTCAAGGGACACGGAATGGCATCGTATTAAATGAATGATGTAATAAGCAAAATGAAAATATTTAGGGATGTATTTATATTCTAACCAAACTTAAGGGGACAAGTAGGATCCGATACGCGGTCGATCATTATAAGCGTAGACATAACAATCGGACGTCAATACATTTTTTCAAAGCTATGAGCCACAAACAAATTTTCAAAAATTGTATAAAATACACAAAAGCATGAGATCTGCTGGATCCTGCGTGGGCATTCTACTCTTTGTCCTTATTGAATTTATATATATGAGGTCAGGTACTGAAACGTTTGACATGAGCTACTTGGTTCAAATGCACTAATTGAAGTTAGCCCGTCCATTCAATTTTTTGACCAAAGTATGTGTAGAAACGCATATGTGAAAATTGATTTTAATTTTGTTATATATGTGACACAAAAATATATTATTTCAATATCGCTATTGTACCTGATAAGAATTTTTGTATCGATGTTAATATGTGCCAACTCTCACGAGTGTTTCGTTATTTTAACAGAAAATACATACCCATGGTGTTATATGTATTATGTTATATATATTCATACATTCAAATGCAATACACGTATATAGCTCAATAATACTATAAAGAGACGTATGAAGATGTACGTCCCCTTCCGTGTGTGGTTAAATAATTGAATTAACTCAACTATAAGGCTACGCTGCGTTCATGGCCGACATTAGAATTACAACTAAACCTGTAGGCCTTGTGTATAGATTTTAACAAAATAATAATGATAATAAATGCAATCTGTATATTAAATCTTGAGCTTGAATAAATCTTCAATCAAAATACACTTTATTTTAAATTGGCACAATTTGCATATGCCTTCAATCAACTTTCAAATGAATAATAAATTCAAGTAAAATCATGAATGATACAGAGTTTATCATACTTTTATAATATTTACATTATATTATTTTATTCGATATTTTTTTTAAAATGATCGGATATATGTATATATTCTTGAATATTATTTCTTAGAAGTTTTAAATTATTTGAATCCTAAAATTTATTCAATTAATTGAAAATTATAGGCTTCTAAAAAAAAATTGTATCAATATTGAACTTGTACTATAAGAAATGCAATTGAACCTGAAAAATTATACTGGCTATGAAAGCCAGAACTGAATTGAATAACAGTTGTTAATATATTCATGACACGCGCACTGTAATGAGGTCGTAATATTTCGTTGCCAGGCAGCATTGCTTCGCAGTCACCAAGTACAATAGACTTTATGAAGACCACGGGTAATTCACGGTTGGTAGACCAAATGGCTGCACATATACTCTGATGGGTAGACCGATGAATGCATGAACGGACGAACGAACAAATCGATTCCCGCATACATATGTATGTTACAATACTGTGCACTGGGTGTAACTTCATACGTTTTATCTGCGACTTATCCAGGAAGCAAAATGTTACTAATATACGACGAAAATGTAGTGACATATTGGATTTTGCCTGTTTCTAATAAAGATTTGAATTTACGATAGCACGCATTAAACAGTAAATGTTAACGTGCGGACTCTGTTATTCTAATTGTTTAATACAGCGAGAGTGGTGAAACGCTGAGAGCGCGATCAACGGCTATTGTGACGGTATTTTGGTGATTAACCAGATACGACGTAAAATTGCGACGTTTGCTTCGATGGGTCCGTAATTTGGTGGTAGGTGGATCGGTCTCGGAAAAGCATGAAAGGGACGTTAGGTGGACGAGGGATGGTTCGGTCAGGTAGCAGAGTAGTCCATGGTCCTAGCCAAGTGAGGGATAGGAGTGCTCAGCACGGATCAAACAGCGAAGTGATTGGGAGCCCTAGCCCTGGTTGAACAAACGGGCGAACGAACACCCATCCCCAAACGAACAGTGGAAAATTGGCGAGAGAAGCTGCTGCTTGACGAACGGACGAAATCGATGCTGGTTCAGATGTATTTATTTCGGCGAGTATCGCCTAGTTGGCCTATATTCGTCTAAATTCCGTCTACTCCCGACTGCCTTTTAAAAAAATTACCCTATTCTTAAGGGGGAATGGAACTTTTTTATATGTCAGTATATCACACGGACAAGAGCTGGAAGCGAGGAAACTTTGCACCCAAAAATTTGAACCTTCCCAAGAAAATAACTTTCCCTGCGCAGCTCGATTTTTGAAACATTACTTAGAAAATATATAAAACAGAAGTGAATATCGGTAGTGACAGCCTAGAGACGTGTCACGGAGCCACGACAATACCTTTGCCGTTCCCTACCCACCAGTTATCGCACTGTTGCACATCAAAACCACAGACGAAAATCGGAAAAAGGAGCACGTAGGCAAAGTTTTACACGTATTAACTTTACACCTTAGCATTGGGACTTGCTACCGTACAACGAATTTTGAAATTTTTGGGTGTGAATTTGGGAAGATGTCAATACGCCGACTTGCCTTGCCTATAAATTCAATCTTTCACCACGGCGAGTGCTAAAAGCAGCACAGCTAGTGCAAACGTGCACCAGTCGTGCCCACTCCTCTCAATCTATAGTCAATTAGATGGTCTTTATACATATTAATTGTAAATTTCCATATTAATGCACACGCCACTACGTTTTCTCAGCCACAATGTCAAATATCTAGCGCCCAAAGCAGATTTTAAGTACAGTAGGAAAAAGTGTATGAGAAATCTTTTCACTTCCACGTAGCCAGCTGTTAAGCATCACTGAAGCGCGACGTCACAAAAGCGTGCAAAAGTATTGTCGCGTGTTTCCACGACCTGCTACAACCCACGGCACCATCGTCAATTCGAACTTCGGCGATCAGTTCCAATCCTCCTTAATAGGAGCAATTACCAGTACTGTCTTCTGTCACTCATCAGTTATCACATACCAAGTCTTAACACACTGTGGCTCAGTAACCCAACTTCTTTCTCCTTTTACTTGGAGATACTTTGACTTCAGTATTCTTCAACATTCTTAACAAACAACACGAGACAGTACAGCGTCACAACACCTTGATAAATATATGTATAACGTCACATATTAACATCTCTGACCATTTCAAACATAACAAAGATTATAGACTAAATTTTTAAATAATAAATCTTTCTTCGTTTTTCTTCCTAACATTTAATACCAATTCACATATTGCATAAATTATTGATCTATCTTTACTAAATACTAAATTCCCTATACCATAGGGAGGAAGAACTTGTAGAGATTTTAATGCTCGGCAGAATTTATCCGTTTCTTCCTTGAACTTTGTACAGCCCAGCAACACATGGTTGACATATTGTTCTGCATAGCCACACCCGCAAGCCGAACTGTTAAAACTTCTTATTCTGTGTAGATGAGCGTTCATACAGCAATGACCTGATTCCAGTCTATTAATAATGCAAACTCTTTCCCTATCTAACTTCAGTTTAATGAGCCAAGGATCTTCCAGTTGAAACTCCCAACTGTTAAAGAAGTATTTCTCTTTAACCGGAGCCTCACTCTTCATTCTGCTCCATGCTTCACTATTTGACTTTTGAATTAAGGATTTCGAACAGTCCTGCCACATGCTTTGTCTAATAAGATGAGCACCAACCGCCCCACTCTTAGTCAATCCGTCTGCCCAGTCATTACCGACCAAACCCACATGAGCCGGAATGCAAATAATTTTTTCAGATTGGCCACTATCATTCAATTTCACTAACGTAATTTTAATACCCCTTACGATTGAATGAAGATTCTTGTAATATCCAGACTTCTTCAATTATTCACTACGTAAAGGGAGTAACTGAAAATCGCTACCCATTGACAACCATGTCTTTCTGTAATTTCCACAACACTCAGTAATGCCATTGCTTCCACATAAAATATTGAGGATTTATCGTGTAGTTTATTGTCCAACGCCCCTTCATTCTCAAGTTCAATTATTCCAATTCCAGTCTTCCTACTAATCAGGTCCTTAGACCCAACCGTGAACACTCAAAACTGTTGGTTATAAACGTCCTTTGGTATCTGGTCCAGCGCACTCTGCGGGTATGAAGCATTTCTTATTTCAAATCCAGATACATTATCTATCTCCGCACAATGATATTCCCAATCCATAAGAATATTATCCGGCTTCCAAATTTAATTAGGTTATTGTAGATATATCATCCAGCTCCCTTCTAAATAGCAGATAGTACGTGTATTTGAATTGGTGATAAAATATAGTATACATATTTTGGAGTATTACAATTATTTCCCCAGTAAGCTCTAAAAGAGAATTAGCCGGTGATGACATAATCGAACACATCGCAACCCTGAGTGCCTGTCGATCTTAAATAGCATGGATCTCGTTGTGTTCCCATAAAGCGATGGTCCTCGCTGACTAGACCGGCAGACTTCTCGTGCATTACGTAAACCGAAAACCGAAGACCTTTGTCCCGGAGAAAATTAAACACGTATCCCCACTGCAAGGAAGGGTCTAAAGCATAAGGGATGCAGAAGACAGCCCTCTCCTCTGTATTTCGTTCACGAGGCTCTTCTAAAAATTTGGTGAAATTTACATGTTTAGACTCCAGTTTCCAAAAAACACAGATCATTGTAGAAATAAAAAATAAAAAGAAATACAATACAACCAGATTTTTATTTTAAATCAGTTGCAATCATTTCAAAACCAATCGACGGAGTTCACATTACTCCTCCGACGCATTTTACAGATGGGGGAAAAAAGCACGCGAAGAAGAAAGACTTATAAAAGTTATAAAAAGAGATCTTTTCAAAGTATACCGGAAACGAACAGGTTAGAAGGATAATGGAGCAGCGAATTCATCACGAGTTTATCCTTATCGCTGGAGATATGCACATCTAAACTCAAATTATTACTTATTTTTTAGTTACCATTAAATTTTATTCACAGATTAACGTTTCATGTTGTTCACTACGAGCATAAGTGACAGATGTATTTTGCTGCAATATTAACTTTTCCGTAATATTGTTATCAGACGTGTCGTAATTTGTGGCAGGTCATCGAGGGGCAGAGAGGGTTGTACAATAAAAGAAAGATGCAGTTAAGTTAAAGTTTTTGCATGTAATATTATAATGAGACAATTTACTTGAAGTTACTGATACGGTAACTGAAATATAATCCTACTTTTCCCGAACGATGTATAATAATAAAAAGAAAAAGTCATAGGAAGAAACAGAAATCTAAATTTAATTTTGAATTTTGGAATCGGTCAGCTAAATAAAAATTTTGACTAACGAAACTCATGAAACTCATGGATCGTAGGAAGCAGGTTAAATAAGCGGAACCTAAGTTAGTATCATAGTTTAAATAAACATCAGATTCGAATCAATAACGATGAGATAGTGGTTTAAATGCGGTCCACCAGTAGCTACGAGATGGATAACAGATTTTTCATAAGCTGTCACACACGTGAGTAGAGAAGATATCTCTTTTACTGGAGACTTTGATACGATATATTATTAATAAAACGAAAACTTACCTCTCATCGATTTCATCCTGATGACCATGATGTTGTAGTTCCGCCACTTGATCCGTATTTTTATCATCGATGTCAACGTGAAGATGAGCAACGTCAATAGTAGATTCTGTTGTTTCAACTTCACTGCATACTTGTGTCACTATATCCTCTCGCTTTTCTTTCTCTGCGAGCGTGTTAGAGTCTTTGATAATTTCATTAGACTTCGATTCTGCAACCTCATCACTTCCCACACTTGCACTGCACTTGATTCTACTTATTGTTTCCACTTTTCGCGAACCGTCACTCCCAATTCTTGTCATAGACCGTTTTTCCTTTGTAAGCTCCGTGTTAATGTTCGCACAAGTATCTGACTCCGACTGCTTTGGTAGTTTCGATAAATCCAGTAGAATTTCTGGTTTAATGTTCTTCTCAGATATTTTGTTTTCCTCTTCCTCGACGGCTGTTAAAGTATTCTCGGAAATCGACTTTGAGAGTACCGACAGCTGAAGTCGACCTTGATCTGGCTCTTCAGTCGAGTGAGTCTTCTCTCTTGACGCTTTCGGCCTGCTTTCAGTTTTATCTGTCAGCCTCTCTATCTCGGGAGGTGAGCTCACTACCACTCTCGACTCGAACACCTTCTCAACGAGGCTCGCGGTTATTTCCTCCACGTCAATTATTTTCGCCGTAACTAGCTGTACATCCGGTAAAACTGATATTTCCTCCTGAGGTATTTCGTACAAAACCTGTATATCTTCCTGTATTTTGACTTCCTTCTTCGAAGTATGAACAAGAGAGATTGGTTCAAATCTTTTCTTATCACATGATTCTGTCGTACTTGGTTTCTTTATCACGTTATATATTTTTGGTTCCTTTATTATCTCACTGGACTTGCTTGTATGCTTACTGTGTGCATCTGTAGATTCCAATTGCTTTGAACCTTCTAATATATCTAACTTATTTTCTTCCCCTAAAACTACATCTATCGATGTAAACCTATCAATTTCCAAAGATCCTTGTAAAACACTGCCGACATTCTCCTGTTTCGTAAGACTTTTTCTTCTTTCTGAAGATGCTGAAGGTCGCGGCTCAATAAACAAGGAATGTTTAATAGTACTAACGGCATGAACATCTGTAGCAGGTAGACTTACTATTTTTTCACTGCTCTTTTGTTTAACTAATCTGTCCCTACTTTTTAAATTCTTTCTGGCTTCATTGCGTTTTGGAATCTCATCGTCGAAAGATGAATTTTCAATAACAGCATGCTTTGTTAAGTATTCCGTTACCCTTTCGATACTCTTCTGCTCCTTTAAACTCTTTCTTCTTTCCTTAGATAATTTTCTGGCATTTGCCTCTATTTCCTTATCGGTAAGAGCCATTTCAGATGATGAACCCCCTAGAAGTTCCTTATTTACTTTCATATTGGTTTCGTCTTCGAGATTCACGCTTTTTCCTACAATTACAGAGACCGCTCCTGTTTCTCCGGTTATCGTTTCCCGATTTACTTCGACGTTGGGTTCCTTCTCCTTTACTAAACTTCCTTGCCATTTCACATTCGCCATTATTTCATGAGGAAAATTCTTTTGAGAGCTTTCGGGTCCCGTATCATAAATCATTATTTCTTCCATTATTTTCACGTTACTAATTTCCTTTTGTGAATGATCCGGTTCGACAATCTCCTTAACTTCTGATTGCATTTTGACGCCTTCCACGGTTTCTTCAACCCGCTTCCCTGGATGGTGTTCAGCATGTCTAGGACTTGCCAATGTGGCAATGCTCGAGACGTGCTCACGTTCAAATGGTAAACTGGCGAACCGTTCCTTCAGCGCATTTACATCCACGTTAGGTACTATACCATCGTTCGGAGAAATTGTTGCTTCTCCCTCTTCTTCTTGCTTTTCAATAACTGATTGAGGTACAACTGCATTTGGACTGCTTTTACCCGATGCACAAAAATCGTCTTTTGTTCTAGGCTTCTCCTTTTTCTTCTTTTTCGGACTATGAACTGGTGTAATCGGAGATGCATCTTCGAAATCTTCTAAAGAGTCACTATTATCTGCCTCCGGTTTATTCATCGACGCTCTGCTCACACCTGCGTATCAAATTCGTTATATTATTTAGCTGTATTATGTATGATGGCGATATTCATTTAATAAATGAATAATACGGACGTTATATTTAAGCCAAATGTTTATCAAAGTACGGTCATTTGTATGATATTAATTTTACAGATAATTTCAACAAGAATTTTTGTTGATAAATCAAAATAATATCTTATAAAGGAGACAAAAGTAAAGAAGTTTGTATTTTCGCGATTGCTGATGCTACATGCATAATATATACACTGTAATATGGTATTTCAGGCCTGTCACGAATATGCGTCCAGTTCAGTTACATCAATGCGTTCACAAACGGCGATCTCGAGAACATTGCATTGGATTGCGTGTATACTGTTTTGTTGATTTCACCCAAGGGTGGATGCTTTTCTTTTTTGATTCTTTCAACGAATTCACAAGGGTTCATTTAAAAATTAAATATCTATCCGACTAGAAATTAATGTAGGGTCCTAAAGACTATCCGATCAGGCTTACCCGACTTCGTGATGGAGTCCAGTAAATTCCGGCCCCCATCAGGGCGTGATCAGGTTGCCTGACTGCCTCAATAGGGCACTTTTAGGGCAGCCTGATCACGCCCTGACTCGAATTGTAACGGTGTGTCACATATGGCCCTCATCAGGATGCCTGACCGGGCCGTTTTAATGTTGCCCTAATTACTTTTTATATATTTTCTTTTTGTTACGGGAAGGTTAGTACATTGCAAAGCCGTGAATATATTTTATTGTCTTTTTGTTTATTGATTGGGATTTTAAATATTATCGTTATATATATAGAAACACTTAAAAGTAATAATAATATTTCGCGCTTATATGTGAGTGTATGTTTTATAACATTACTTCTTCTTTGGTATCAATATATATATATATATATATGGAAGCAGGGGTCTTTAATATTACACGAACTTAATGTAAATATACAGGGTGTAACTTTATTGTAGCACACGGTTATTACAGTTCGACGCGAAATTAACACCTGAGTAAAAAGGTCTCTTGTTCAAAATTCTATAAAGTTTGGAACTTATCGGGTCAGTGACCCACTTTTGCTTGCGGGTATCCCTATCCCTCTGGTGGCCGGTGGTTGTATTACATGTATATAGTTTCATATTAGGGCGATTTCAGTGTTGCCTGATTTCACACCTAATACGGCAGCTCTGAATAACGCCTGACTACGGCCAAGTCAGATTTTCCGTAATAGGGCTTGCCATGAAATTGCCTGATGCGGGCTAAGTCAGGCTTTCCGTAATAGGGCTAGCTGTGACATTGCCTGATCGGGGCCTGATCCTGGTCAGGCAAGCCCTAAGAAATTTCTACGCGGGAAGAGCATAACAGACTGCAGTACGCACTGGCCAGGTCCTACTATATTGGAAAATGGCCGAGTCTTCGCCGTCGTAGAAGATTCGTATTGTAGAATACGAGGCGGATCTAATATCCAACTGCAACATCCGAAACATCTATATCTATGTAAACGCTATGTCCTCTGACGTAAATAAGACGCACCACAACTGAAGTAAATTCAACGATTCCGACGGGAATGAAGACCGAATTTGGTGATGATCTTCCAATTGAAAAGCACGATGCGAATTGTCGTTTCCATTTCGGGAACTCCATAGCGTCACTCGTGAAGTAGCTAAGACTAGGGAAAGAACGTGTTTTGAATTGGTTCAGTTTTTAGTTTACGACTTCTAATTTGTTGTTCTGAAGATCCAGGACATCTGAATTTCAGATTTTTTTGGAGCAACTGCAAGATGGTGAGTGATGCTTTTGGTTTCAGTGAATTTTCAACATAGGGAGATAGACCGATTCTTGTTGTCGTTTTGTTACACGTTACCTTACGCATTCCCGATGAATTGTGGATCCGAGGATTGCTAACCCGGTGGCAAACTAGAGAAGCAGTCATATCTCTTATCATTTTTATTTTGCGTTACCATTGATTTAGTTCACGCCACTTAAAATCGTTTCTTTAGCTCAAGGATAGCGTGAGTCCGTTAACTCTGGCTAACTTAAATTTTGTATAGCCTCGTTCTGCTTTTAGAATCGTTTAGTTCATTTAACTTGTGTCAGAGGACAATAATCATCGAAAATTTTACAATTAGCAATGGTGTTTTGTCAAAAAGAATTTAAGGTAACAGATTTTGAACTGTCGCAGCCTTGTGTCTTCGATTCACGCCCTTGTCGATATAATTTTTATTATACCTAACATCCATTCTACTTACAGTTTTTTAATATGGAACAGGGGTGCTGTTATTTGCCCAGCAATTTCTGAAGAATCAATACATACACCGCCGTCGGAAAGTTTTCGGACAATGTTATAAGTTGGGGAGAACTGAAGTAAAACGCAGAACCGTTTGAGGTATGTTTTCGGTTGTACAGTACGCATAGGAGTGGGGTATACTTTGTAATATAGACAAATGTTAAATACAATTTAGTTGAACGCTGCCCGAGAAAAACTCGCGCAAAAGGGTTTGAGTGTAGTTATAGGCCTTGTACGGAAACTTGACGACAGTGTATATATTTATATTTAAAAGACCTCATCATAAAATGTAGATTTAAATATAAGTTTATGATGTTATTTAATCAGTATTTCAAGAGGATTATTCTCAATCGGCATTTTAATTCAATATAATTGGTATATAATATTTAACCATTTGAGTGAGCCATACAGTGCGCTCACGCTGCTTACATTCTATGTCGAAAACTCTTACGGTATCAGGCCGTAAGACCCATAGCAATGTGACGATTATCGATAATTCTATCGCAATTACTATTTCATAAGATGATCGTAAGAGGCGTGGAAATCGTACACATTATTGCCACTAAAAATATAACGATTATGAAAGGTCGGAAGTGACGCACTTTGATTCAATATTTCGTCACATCTGCTTTATTTATACGGGGATAGAGTAATAATCTAACAGAGAGAACGTAAAATTTTCTGGCTACTTCATTGGCACATTTCATCATCGGAAATCTTCGGAATTGAATCATAATGTCAAATAATACATACTTTACATTTTTACAATTACATAATAATTATCAATTTGAAAACTAATTTGAAAAATAATTAAATTATAACCTATTCTCATCTTTTCAACGCTGACGTTTACTCGTTCCTTTTTTTTTTCTTGTGAATTATAAGAAGTAATTACCACATTAATTACGAATTGAATGATAACTATTTTACGTCTAGAATTAAGTCAAAAGTATAAGAAAACCATAATTAGTGTGTTTATATATAATTAGACGTTTCCGTGGTATAATATTACGTCTTGATTCCATACGGGAAATTACCCTTCAACGCACGGAATTTCGATAAACATCTATTTCTCTACCAAATATCTATTATTAGAAGTCTTGAAATAGAATTCGCTTTCTGGAGTAACGTCACAAGTATTATGTCGAAGATTGAATGATAATTTATGGCTCACGTTTGAGGTATCGTAGAATCCATGTGATGTGGCGCATAAAGAGCTGATGATCGGAGTTGAAATTTTAATCCTATAGAGACTGTAAGTAGATCCTAACGTAAATATTTTGCAGTTTTAATGTTGTATATTGAGCCTAGGTATCTTTATTTGTACCGATTTTGAACCTACGAAATCCTATTCCGTTTTTTGATGCCTTTCAGCCTCGTTAGCACTTCCAGGTCTTGTGCATTTCATTTGGGCTAAGAAAGAATAGGCTATATAACGATTTCAAATGACATTATACTTTTTTATAAATGATATCTATTCCCGAATTAAAATTATAAGAATACATTGAACCTTAAGGTTCTAAATGAAGCCTCTTTGCTTCTTTTCAACCCTAATATCTTGCATAGAACCTATACATTCTACTAATTTCCATTTCAACCTACTTTGAATATCTATGTCTTATTAGCTTATTACAATCTATTTTAATGTTTCAGGTCCTACTGTAAAAATTAAAAACTTGTTTATAAAATAATTTTTTAAAAAGTTTCCTACTTACACATACACACGTAGTTATTCATTACTATTCGCTAAGTCATTTTCAACTTTGAAGAACACATCAGACGAAGTAATACATTTTTCAAGTCTGAATGAGTTCAAAATTTATAATATCACGAAGAGTTATAATATAGATAATAACCTTGCAATGCAATTTAGTGATATCAATGAGGACTATGAGACATTTTAACGAGGAAATAACATCATATGGCTTTAAATACTTACATAAAATTAATAAAACAAATTCGATAATGAAAAACTAATTTAATTTACACATAATCATTAAACACCTAATTCTGCCTAATTTCGCCATGTGTAAACAAAATGTATATTCTGTACTAAATAAGATGTAGTAGAGATGAACCGACGATGCTGGACGATCGTTAAAATTAAGCAATAAAAATGGAGGACAATACTTAGATGCAGGTGAATGCTTTGTGTTACCATAAGAAAATTAATGGTAACACAAAGAGAAATATGTTCTTCCTGTTTGTTTTTAGTCAAGACCTGCTTTACAAGGTTTATTAGATGTTCTATATACCTCCTACATTGTACCTTAAAATGGCAGAAATAAACATTTCTTTAGATGGGCTTTCGTGGTTATAGTATCACAGGATAAAAAATGCAAAAATGTCCATTAGGTATAAGGAATTAGGTTAAATGCAATTTAAACGAGTCAAATACTTCAATGTATTGAATAATGTACCAGCTTGTAGATAAATAATCAATATGAATATTTGGAATACTCAGGTTCAAGGTCATATTTCCATATTGTTTCGCTAATTCTATATAAAAATATTAATTAATTGAATTGAATTCGATCCGGCGATAATTCGAACCTCCTTGATCAACTTACTGGATTTCCGAATTTTTTTTTTCAAACTGATAGTTGTCAAAATCTTACAACAGTATGTATATTAATTATTCCAGCAACTTATTCATATTTGATCATATATTCCCTTATTTATATTTTAAATAACCCATCCATTCATATGAGTAAAAATTTTAAGTTTCATATACATAGGTCTTGAACCCAATTATTATCGGTTAAAGGTTGGCATCTATCAAAGCTTGATAATCGTAAAATATTTCGGACGTTAATTCGTATCGTTTATGAATAAACTCTTGAAAGAGTAATTTCGAAAAATATAAAAGTCCTAAATGTCCAAACCCATCGTTTTTAATATTCAAATGCTTCTAACCGATGGTTTCGATGTTCAACTACTTAACACTTGTCGTTCTCTTTATTCAAACGCTTTTGGTTATCTATCCGGTTATCGTTTTTTATGTTCAGGACTATACTGTTCTCTGTACCTAAATTGTGATTTCCAAGCACGATTTACAAATATCCCGATCATCATTTCAAATATTCAGGTATTTCGGATCATTGTTTCATTTTCACTTTCATTTATAGTTATCAGCATCACCGTTACTTTCAATTATTTTACGTATTTACCCTCTCCTAATTACCATTCCCGACTTTGGTATTCCAATTCATTATATTACATGTTCATAGTTAGCTAATTTTCAGTTTAGCCATCTCAAATGTAAGCCATAAAATAAGAAAAATATGTACCACAATGCAATAGAAACAGACAAATGATAGATGTAGTTGGGATGTCAGCAACACCTCACGCACCAGATTATGTTATTTTTAGGAAAAGTTAACTTTTGTGATGGTGAGTTTCCATTCATAAACAGGCGGAAATTTTATTATTATGACTTCAGATTAATTAAGAATAAAATTCGAATTAAGAATAAAAGTTCTATATTTGATTTTTTCCTAAAAATATTGTTTATTATATATTGTATTAAAGTTGAGTTGTTTTAACGTTGAACGTTCGACATTTAGATATTTTACACAAATATTTGAACTATTATTCACAATCAATAGAACATGCTGAAACTATGTTTTACTTATTGATATCCATGATTTTATACAAACATTGTCATCGTGAGAGAACTTAGCGCTTCGGTTCGAAATTTCCCCAAAAAAACATCTTTTCTTATTATAAAAAATAAAATAGTCGTTATTGCTTTAATAGCAACCTTTCGCCTAAATAACTAAGTATCTTGTTATATCCAATTTGTTAATAACAACAATTTTTACTTGGAGTGTGAGTAACACCTTGTGTACCCGTTTTCAGAGTAAGTTCTTCTGGTTATCGTTTCCCATGTTTAGATATTCCGTCTGAATCTTAATGTTTAGTCCATGCTATTGTTTCCAATGGACATGTTTCAAAGCCTACTCTTGTACTCGTTCTGCATTAGTATCACTCTGGCTCTGTTTTCGGATATGCGTTTGACAAAGACAAACCGATACTCTAGCGCACGAAAATAAGATTTTGAACGCACCTAACGTCTTGGTACTTTGAATCATTCTTCGTTATGCCCAAATATTATCAATTTAAACATCTTAAATGCCAACTCATAATTCCCGATGTTCATCGAGAAAGTTGTTAACATCCATATAGACAAATACACGTGATTATTCTCCCCGGCAATAGTACTTTTTACAAACACAGATAACGGGTGGTTCCAAAACAGTTATAACATTTTATTTAGGATGAAATGCATACACAAATATGCATTTTCATACGTGATCCTATATTGTCCCTTCTTGCATTTTTCTATCAGTGTTACATTCTGCGTTCTGCCGCTATCTGTATAAGTGAATAAAAAAATGTGTACGGTTTTTGTCCTAAAAGATACGTTTTGGTCCATTTTTAGCTGATTTTATCTTCTTCATTGAAAACGTGTGTCGTTTTTGTACGGTAGGCTGTAAGTTGTATTCTTTTTGTCCGAATAGTGATTGATCTGTTCTTATCCGCTTCATTCATGAATTAATATTCTGATGAGGTAAGCCAAAATCACCTTAAAAATGAAAATAAACAAAAATTTTTTACTTAATCAAAAAAGGCTATTATTATTATTACTATTTATTATTAATAATAATTAAATCTGGCGGATATAATCAGATCATAAGAAAATCTACTTTTATACTGTTTGTTAAAAATTACAAACAAAAATAAATAAACGTTTGAATTAAATAGGACAAAAACATAAATATTATAGGCAAATTTAGTATTTTTAATAAAGAACAAAAACCGTCTGAATTGTTTGACCCGGGTAGTTAGTCATAACGAACGAGCACAAATCTACTACGGCTACGTTTCAAAATCAGCTGTCAACGCCTAGAAAGTATGTTAAGTCTATGTTTACTTAAATTTACAATTTATCAAAGTTCAACGATACTCTACGTGCTGTCAGCTAATTTCAGAATGCATCTTTTATATTTAGTACATCATATTATACGAAATTGTTGCTATTGTGAACCCCACTTTATTATAAACGAAAAAAAAGCGTAACTGACCTTTCACAAAGGGGAAGCAGAAAGTAATACACTTCGATATGCGCCTCGGCATATTGGATGCACAACTCGTAACTTAGAGTAAATATAGAATATAGTTGTATGGCATTCCTACAGGTCGTCCAATATTATTCTATCGTTGAAAGGATCATCACAACACCGTCGAGAGTAAAGAGAGGAAAATGACAAACATATCAGAGAGTTTATTGAATTTTTATTAAGATAATGAACAGCGGATGAAATATGCGTTCTAGTTTTGTTTATATTTCGAATTAAAAACTTGCACTTTCAAAATTCACACTTTGCCTCCCCATACGATATTATCAGATCAAGTGAATACTAAGGCATAGCGGACTACATTTGGATTGTGGAATCCGTAAACGTCGCTTCCGCCAAACGTCGATATCGACACTAATGACAGCGCTTCACAAGCGGTCTTCTTGGTAGTCCCACGTTCTCTTCCAAACTGATTCCTTCACGCGGTTCCAACGAAATTATACGTTAGCTACGAACCACTGCTAATCTTAAACCGATATGCTGCGGCGAAATATCTCGCACTTTTGTCTCTGTATAAATGCGTTTAAGTATTTAGTTCGTTTCCAGACGCCTTCCGGCATTACTAAATACAATGTTCACGCAAAAGCTAAACACTTAAATTCCTATTGAAAGCGAATTATTCCACAAAAAGAATTTATTTCTCGATTTCCATGTTAATAGGAAATTTGTATGGAGTCCTTCGCATATGTGGTATTACTATACAGAGATGAGAGAATGTTGGTAGTCTCGCATTGTGGAAAGAAATCTCAGTAATCTAAGGAAAGACGTCGATAGAAATAGGACATTAGCATGAGACTAGCTTACTAGTAATGGACAGCTGGAAACTAATGCCTAGCGGTTGTACCAAAACTTTCTTACCAATAGCATTTATTTTGTTGAGTATGTTGAACTACTATAAACTATATTCTGGATTATCGTAGCCATAGAATGCAGCGTCAGCTGAATGCGAAGGGGACGCTCAGATTCTCGTGAAAGGGCGATTATGGAGAAACCAACTTCCAAGAACTAACCTCGAAAGCCTCATTGCAGTACCACATGCTGAAATTTGTATTCAAGAAAGAGTTATCCAGGTTCTCATTTAAAATACATTTTCGTGATACTCTGATGCCCACTAAATGTATCAATCAGTTTATATAAATTTTATTTAAAATTTGTCTATAGTTCAACATATACCCTGTTCCTCTGCGTACTGTACAACCCAAAAAACATATCTCCAACGGTTCTGCGTTTTATTTCAATTTTCCCCAATTTATAACATTGTCCGAAAACTTTTCGACAGCAACGTATAAAAGACATTAACATTGACAAATAACGACGAGATGATTCATATAGACGATAACACGTGATTAGAAACGACCAAAGAGTTTCTTTAAAGATTCCAGTTGTTGGATAAGATGAAAAACTTGTATGAATACCACTAAAGTCATAAAGCTATTTTCGAAAGAGATTCTGTGCGACCTACAGTCGTCGAACTCGCCAGCATATGCTTCGACTATTTACATGTATGCAGTTCGTGTGAGACTGACTACACCATCTTGTAAATATATCACACATCACATCAATTTCACAAGCCCGTAACGGCTTACGTGGCTACGCGAGTTATTTTCCAGTGAAAAAAGAAATTAACAGACATGTTTTAGTTGTTTAGTACTCTAAATTAGAATGTTCGGCATAACAGTTAATTTCTTACCAGCAGAGCATTAATAAGATATCACATTTGACAGATAGACATAGATAGATAAGTAATTAAAATATGTACTCTTTATGCAGACGAATGTATTTTCACAAACTTCTACTAATTACGTTATTCCTACACTCTTATACCATTACATACTCTTTGCTTATGTAAATTTTCGCGTGGACATCATTTCTGGCCAATATTAGCTAAAAGACTATCGGTTTACAAGAAAAGCCATTTTAAGTAAATATGGTGAACATTTCTTGTTGCCGAAGGCGTATATAAACACAGTTCTTAATCTATTATTAAAATGACTTTACTTACTTCATTACTCTTTAACGCAACTCATTCTTATCTCTATATTGCCTGCATCTATACGTAATTATTTTTATGAATCAAACAAACAGCATATGGCTATCTTTTAATGTAATCAAGTTGGATATAAAAATTTCTCCATATAATAGCTTCCTCGGAATACCTTAAAGTTAATTTTAATCCCAATACCCTATGGACAACATGCCCTCTATTCTGATATTTTTTGGTTTTGTAGGACTGCCAATTTTTTTTTTTTTTTTTTATAAACTCGATTCGGTAAACGTGACTGAAAATTGTTCCTAGAAACTATTGTACTTATGATCAAGTAAAATTGAAAACGGTTCTATTCATTAATTACTGTTACTAAACCTTTTGTAGTTAGTGAATAAGTTCGAGTGTGCTTACATAACGTTTATACACGGGTGATGATTATACCCCACTAGGTTTGAACATTTTAATACCAGTTACACTGACCGTCTATTAAAAGCTGCCAGACATGATTCTTCGGGGACTACGATGATATTCCGAGGAGCTGAGAATACGTTTTTTTAACACGTTAACAGCTAACAGCAACGCGTTGTGGCAGATCGAGCTGTTCCACAGATGAACGGTGATACGATTAGCAGTCAACGTGTTAATGCGTACATTTTCCTATATATTATTTCAAACACAGCAAGAAAGACACGTCGTAGAGGGAATGGATCCCAGGATATATTTTGAGGCTGAAAGATATAGTAACCACCTATGCAGTGTACGTCCGCACGTGTACGTATGTATACTATACGATCGAATCTGACTGGACCACTAAACTGATTGGATTAAAATTACCAAGAAAAATCGAATTCAGTATATCAATGAGACAATAAGTTATAGTTAGATAGTTACCCGTGTGGAAATTCAGTCAGAATTATGAGCGGAGCACGATCAGGTTTCCCTAATTCTGATCAGGTTATGGTCCAGACACCCGATAGGCGCCTTATCGGGACTCTAACGTTTTAGCCGCGAAGCTCATCTCGAGTCGAAATTTTATACATGCATAGGTCTTCGAAATTCGAAATTCTTCTTTAACCATTAACTACACAGGTCTGACTATAGGAAAATAATTCACAAGGTGAGGTCTGTGGACCTCGATTGCAAGATTATTACGGCGAATAGAATCACTCAAAAGTAGAATCGCTCGCTCCTTAGTTCAAACGAATTTATTGACTAGGAATCAAATAATTATTATGTAATAAGTTCTTTTGTTAATTTATTTAAAATTTTCATAGAAATTAATTCGACATGGCTAAACCTGAAATTGGTGAGGTCTATGAGATCGCACTTGTATAGTTAAATTTTAATGTTCCATTTACAAACGAAAAGTTGAAAATAAATTTAAAAACTCATTTAAAAAATCATTTTCTTTTTAAGTCTTTTATTTACGTATACGTACATACACGGAGAGATATTTCTAGTTAAAATTATAATGTAATGCGGAGTAAACATGGGACAAAGTAGAATTTCGTATATTAATACTGTAGAAAAAGCGAATTTTTAATACCCCACCTAACATATTTTATTATGCTGGGTAGTAAAATATTGAAATTTGGAAAATATGCAAAAAATGCATTTTTTAATCAGTTGAGTTTGAAAAAGGTTCTAACCCACTGCTAAAATATGTTTGAGGCACAAACTAGGAGCACAATTCTCATACAAGAGGATCTGTCGTAATCTTTTTAAACCTTACAAATAAGATGGCGAGTGGGTGCAGAATAATCTCGACTTGGGCGATCGTAACTCTATCGAACACTGTTTTAAGAAACGCTGAGGCAATTTGATCCGGTCCGACTAAGGACCTTATTGGGTATACCCGGTTCAGACATCCCCTAAGCATTACCGACTGGGTCCTTAAGGAACAGCGGACAAATATCTAGTCGGGAATTATTTTCAACTACTTACGATTAACTGAACTTAGCACGCGCGAGCAGCTACCTTAGTATCCAGTGTCGTGGATTACTGCCGAAGAAAATAGCATACCTTATTAAGTCAAATATTTTAGTATTTTGCATAGTGTATTTTTTTCTTTTTAATCCTTTCAGCTTACTCGTCTTTCCTAAATTCATTATTTCTTGTATTACAATTTCGTACTGGTAGATTACTTAATATTTAACTATCTATTATGCTTTATTGCAGGACTGCTTTCCAGCTCTAGTATCATTCAGGGGCTGAGCTACTTGGACTTCAGCGATGACTGTCCGAGCACATGATGAATTTCTGTATTATCTTTTAGCTACCTTCGTGTTAGAAATTATTACGCATCTTTTACTTGATACCTGGATATTTGACGCTCAACATCTATCTTTTCGTAGAGTACCTGTGTACCTCGTATGTAGCTACTCTACTCGAATTCGTACAAATCGACCAAAGATAACGTTTCCTTATTCTACCTTATCTATATTTTTTGCCTCGGTACTGAGGCGAACGTTACAGATTATACCTCAAGACTTGAGCGAGGTTTCTTATCCGGTGCAGAAAATTCAAGCACTGCAATGCCTACTTGACGTTATTGTTTCTTTCTTTTGTTGTTTATACTAATATAATATTATGTTGACAATATAAATTCACAAAGATGCATGGATAAAAATAAATGTTACCTTGGAAATTCAACAAGGCGATCCATGATAAAACTCAAGAAAAGAAAAGCTATTTAGACTCTAGGAGTCTAGAAAGTCAAAGTCTAGAAAGGAGTCAAGAAATAATAAAGAGTAGGAAATAATCCAACAATAAACTGTATGTATGTTGGAGTGCTCTAATTGTGAAGTTTGTTTTTAAAAGAATAAACTTGTTTTTGATATTTCGTAAGATTGAAAAGTTTCCTTAGAAGTTTCTACGGAAACCATACTTGCATAAATTTGCGCTTAAAATCTGTATCGATACATTATTAATTAAACTCACCACCAATAGTTATTACTTATCACGTATTACATTTTTAATTTCAATATCAAAACAGAACCACATGAATGTACCACTTTACTGACATATTGCGACGTTACAGAATGATATAATTTAATGCAAATATCTCATGAATATACAGAATTTATTGATACTTGAAAAACTTTGCAACTTTATGTATGTTGAGATCTTATTCATGCTTAAATCCAAAAGCTTTCATATAACCTTGACAGAAATTTCATTATTACGGTGTTCGAGCAAATCAAGCCACGTAAAAACGTTATACTATTACTCACAGATTAAAGCACTTCTCATCCTAACAATACAAGTACGAAAAAAGATTAACGTGTGTCATCATATACGGGGCATTCATTTATTGTACATATTTACATGTGGTATAATCTTGAATATATATATCTGACGTAAGAGAAAATACAATTTATACTAATATGTAACACACGCAAAATAAGAACTGTCTGGCTATTTAATCTGTGCTCGTTATGTTTATGGTCGGGCGCTAGATAGTTTTCCTATAATAGTTAGCGCCTGAATAGCAGTAGGGAAAAGTAGCTGGCATCAGGTTACGGTGCACATACAATATCCACTAGTTTTTCAAATCTGCTCAAAGATTCCAAACACAAAAAAACGTTCCCATGACGGAAATAAATAAGAACGTATAAAATAATACAGTCCAACAACGCGCAACGGCTATTTAACGCATAGAGCCCCATGATGAAGCCGAAAAGCCTAAGTTTGCTCATCTTATGACGTGAATTAAAATGTCACGTGAAAATACATGTGTATAGAAATATTGTAATAATTATTGCTGTACCCAGGATATTTGGTTAGGGGCACCTAATCGGGAGTACTTGAAATTTCCTTATTGCAAGCTAACTTTGGCAAGTTCTGAATGGAAACAAGGCAAGTTAACCCAATTAGAGATTTTAGTTCAGCAACCCGCGTAGAAATTTCTTAGGGCTTGCCTGACCAGGATCAGGCCCCGATCAGGCAATGTCACAGCTAGCCCTATTACGGAAAGCCTGACTTGGCCCGCATCAGGCAATTCCATGGCAAGTCCTATTATGGAAAATCTGACTTGGCCGTAGTCAGGCGTTATTCAGAGCTGCCGTATTAGGTGTGAAATCAGGCAACACTGAAATCGCCCTAATATGAAACTATATACATGTAATATAACCACCGGCCACCAGAGGGACAGGGATAACCGCAAGCAAAAGTGGGTCACTGACCCGATAAGCTCCAAACTTTATAGAATTCTGAAAAAGAGACCTTTTTACTCAGGTGTTAATTTCGCGTTGAACTGTAATAACTGTGTGCTACAATTCAGTTACACCCTTTATATTTACATTAAGTTCGTGTAATATTAAAGACCCCTGCTTCCATATATATATATATTGATACCAAAGAAGAAATAATGTTATAAAACATACACTTACATATAAGCGCGAAATATTATTATTACTTTTAAGTGTTTCTATATATATAACGATAATATTTAAAATCCCAATCAATAAACAAAAAGACAATAAAATATATTCACGGCTTTGCAATGTACTAATCTTCCCGTAACAAAAAAAAATATATATAAAGTAATTAGGGCAACATTAAAACGGCCCGGTCAGGCATCCTGATCAGGGCCGTATGTGATACAACGTTACAAGTCGAGTCAGGGCGTGATCAGGCTGCCCTAAAAGTGCCCTATTGAGGCAGTCAGGCAACCTGATCATGCCCTGATGGGGGCCGTATTAGAATTTCTACGCGGGAACAATTAATCATGAGAGGTCGTCACTGCCTAATATGCTTTCATTTTTTGCAACATGCAATTCCGGCAATATAATATATTATTATAAAAAAAAAACAATCATTGCAAAAAAGGTTCCCGTTTTGTTATTGTACATATGTAGGATCCGTGGAAAAATATGGGAATTAGATCGGAACTCGAACCCAAGTCTTCTACTTGCCGAGCGGATGGTGTGCCCACTAGGCTACCTAGGGCTTGTGACCTATTCTCCTGCGAAATGCTGTAGAGGCTCTACATAGGAGCCCCTCCCAAGTCTCACTTCCCTTACGTAAGTATTCATGTATGTGTGGAATGATTACGTTACACGCTTAATAAAGCTGGAGTGTAACTATAATTTCTTGCAATATTCACTTTATGATAGTAGCCTTACGTTTGTCATTCCTAAAGGAAAAATCTTTATTACAAAAAGAATGTAGATATTTTATGAGCATTATTTTATTATAATATTTATTGTATTATCTTTTTGAATAAATTCAAGAAAATTTACCAATACTGTATGTGCAAATATTAATGATTATAACTCTTAACCGAAGTAACGTTTAGAAATTGTGTTGGTGGTTCAGTGGGTAGAGTGCCACACTACTCACTTCCCATCTTTGAATCCAGCCGCCAGCGCAACAATTAGATGTGTCTCGCAATAACAAGTACACGCGCCTATTTTTTAAATTACTTTTAACACTAGATTGTCCAAAAGCAGTCATTTTGACTGCTTGGAAAATTTTAAATAATCAAAGGACTCTTATTATTGAATTGAGTAAATTTCTTATATGACCAGTTCGGCTCTGTATTGAAATAACAGTTTTCATTTTTTTTTCGATTATCGTCACATGATAACATACAAGTACATGATAAATTTTCGATTTGGGCGTATACTTGATAAGTCGCAGTTGCTCAATAAGCTAAAGTAGTACTTGTTATTCGAATCTTTATGCAGTGATACTTGTTCTAACAAGTTGTTTATTTTATTTCTTTTGTGCCCTAAATTCATGAAAGAAATGTCGAATAGAAGTATATAACTGTTAATAATCTAAAAAATATTAAAAATTAATTTTAAACAAATTTCTTTACACATTAGTTATTCTTTCACAATGCAGTCATTTTGACTGCTTTGGGCAATATAGGTATATACTAAGTTTCGGTCTTTCTAGTGTTAAATACCGAATTATTCCATTATATGAATTGGATATTTCATGTACTTTGACACTGGAAGCAAATTCAAATTTGGTACCAGGTGGTCAGTCCTGCTAGGCGCTCTATAGAACAGCGTTACATCCCTAGTTTGGTACTGGGCAGAAAGTTGGGATTGTATTTATGGAAAACTACACAGTGTTTAATTAGAGTCACGATAGAATTTCTATGTAGACGGGAAATATCGAAACGTTTAGAAATATCAAGAAGTGCGCGACGATGACAATCCGAACTGGTTGGGGATGCAGGGTTAGGGTCCGGACCCGGGGAGACCCGAAGAGTGCAATTATGGAATTGGAAAATTTGGAGGAATCTTATTCTAATTCAATCGTCGCGCATGGTAAAATATATTACTTTACCTGATCTGGAGGACAGCACGTCATCAAGAGCTGTGGTACGATCGGCAGCCTCGGTGTCATCGGGAAGGCTTCTACTACGTCTCACGATGCAGATAGGTGTCACCAGCTGCTACCCCAATGGATACGACACAAAGACAAATGGACAAAAAGTGTTTGATTAGAAACGTTGCAAATTGTAATAATAAATGTAAGCATTTTCATAAATCATTACTAAGTGCAGCGTCAAAGCAGCTAGCTCCTAATTATCATTTCTTATCAATTTACCACTGTTTATATATATCATTAGTTTCCCATTAAATTTGATCCTTTCGCTACGACAATCCGCTCCGTCAGAGTGACGCCACTGAAGGGGGCACCGCACCGCACAATGTGCACATTGCACTTACGTCTTTCAGCTATTATAGGCGGCACCCGTAACAAAAGGGTTAATATTCAATGTAATTGCAAATTTCTCAGTTTTGCATCTCAAAAGGAAATAGGACCAGCATCGTTACACACTACCAATAGAAGTTTGTTCAGGGTATCTTGACTTGACATAATGCAATCGAAATATAATATATCATAATTAAAATGGCGATTCTAAGATTATTTGTTTTATTCCGTCTCGAACGTCTGATACCCGAATAGAAACTAAGGTCGCCAATCCAACAGAAACACCAGTGACTAACTAATTAGAACTCGATAAATTCTTTAGCTTAAGATAGTGCCACAACAGGGTAGGATCTTTTGTACAAATTATACTCTAACCCCTACCTATAGACTATCCGGCCAATATGACTTATAGATAGCACAAAATTACCACAAAATATAAAAATATCATGTAGTCAATAACTCAGTATTGAATCCCCAAGTTTTACTAAAAACAAGTGAGGTTATGTCGGTCTTCAAATAGCTCATCTAGCTCTTCCCTAGGTAGCATCTAGCTACACTATCATACACATACATGACGCTGAAACGCATTGAATTCGTTTTGTAATGATGATATAGTCATTGGGTAGCAGGTCATTAATGAAAAATGAGGTTCTATTATTACGAAAATCATACGTTATACGAATTTTGCTTACAGAGTATTTAGCGATGTTCACTTATAGATGGTGTTAAATTACCATAAATATATTATCTTATTATGATATTATGCCTGACTTGCCTATTAGAAAGCCAATTTAAGAATTTATGTGATTACGCCAATTTATGTGATTACGTGGTTTCGACATCTAGCACTTACCCCGGGAGTATCTAACCACCCTCACTTATCGGTGGCGCATATCCTCAATGAAATTATTATTTAGTCATCCTCACCACTTTCTCACTGACTAAGTGAACACACTGAGCTGATGATTATGATTGAGTAAATAACAAGTATAGTTCTTGTTTATTCAGTATCTAATCTTTCTAATTCAAAAGATACTTGAGGTATATAAATTCCGAAATTCACTGCCTATACGGCAAGTATGGTTACAATATCTCATTCAATGGCAGGTACATATGCAACCAGGCGATTATCGCGTTCGGGTCTAGCCGATATTAACTAAAAAGATGTAAAATAAGATTAAGTATAACAGTCTAAAGGCTGCATATGAAATTGTGCAAAGAAAATTTCATAAATAGTCGTTAAATAGCATATTACATTCTATTAAAACTAAATTTCCAACATCCATTAATTTTGAAATTATTCTCCAATGCAAAGATAACTAATAAATACTTTATTTAGACTGATGCCGGGGAGCCGTAAAAGGAGCTGATATACTCCAAATTTTGGAATAGTAACCTAATAAAGATAACAAGTAATTTTTTTTTTCATCACGATTTTGTCCAGCTATACTTGCAAATTTCCGTTAGTAAACTATTAGACATCGATACTATTAGATACTGTCTAGCCACTGGGTAATTCTTCAACGTTGCCGCTAGTTGTAAAAGACTTTTAATTAAATAATAGCCATTGACTATTCTGACTTGACAATTGTGAGGTAAAATTGAAATCGACTAGATAGTGACTACAGGTAATTCGAGTATTCAATTTCCACTCGGGAAAATAAGCATAATTTATGCAATACAATTCGAAATATTGCTTTACATTCGATAGTCTGTACCACCTTAATCAATACAAATGAGTGAAACTACGATTTTATTTTAAGCTAAATCATTTAAATACCATATTTGGTTTTTACATTCGTTCCTTTATTTAGTAATAAAGTCCACAGATGAGTATCCAAAGTATAAAGAACACTAGAGGATTTGAACGATTTTTGTATAAAATTTAGTAGTTAGTGTTCTTTTTCCGGGTCGCTGAATACGTATCTAGGGAAACATTTTTTTAAATTGAAACTGGCGGATTTCATATCGCGGTCTAATAATTCAGAATTTTTTGGATCACTGAACGAATGTGATAAAAATGGAAAACTAAGAAATTATGAATCCAAAATGTCGGTTCTAACATTCTAAACAAGCCGCAAGTTGAAACTTGCAATTTGTTTCCTCCGAATTGTAGGTAGTGTACGAAGTCCCTATATTAGGAAACATTTTCATTTTTTTTATTCTTTGGTTTCCTCGTAGATGAATCTTCATTTACTACCGAACCCCGAAATTTCGAATTGCTATAAAATTAGATCCGCTTGACCGATCTTCGCGAAATTTCATATGTATTACGGCTAGATGATATTTCATACTTGCAGAAAATTGCGGTTTCATTCGTTAAAGTAAGTGCTAGTTACAGCGATAAAATTGATTTTTCGAAAAATTCAAAATATCATAAAATAAAAACTTGTCGATGGATTCGGCTCAAATGCAATATCAACCAACCTTGGATACAAATCTCTTTATCAAGAACTATTTAGACGGTTATCACAAAATTTGCGATCGCTAGAGTGATAAAATCCTTTTTTTAGGAATTCGAAAGCGACATAACATCTCAGCCGCAGCTTGAATCATGACGAAAATATTCAATGACGAGATTATAGAGCTGCACATGCCTGCAAAAGTTGGGGGCTGTAGCTAAAACTGTTCTCGAGTTATACACGTTTGAATTTTGGGAGGCCATTACACACACACGCGCGGGCGCGCACACACACGCACACGCCCACACACACACACATCCGGACATTTTCTCGAAATGTGTTTTTTCGACGTTTTGGCATATTCTGAACATGGTGACATAAGAATCTCGAAAGAAAAATTTTCCACAGTCGCATAGCTTCCTGTATGAGAAAGCAAAATTACATAACAGTGCTTTAAATTTTAAAACAATAGCTGTAATAATATTTGAGATATTCCAAAAAAATAATTCAACGCATGGAGGAATTGTCCCCAAACTGCCTTACTAGAGAGGTACACCGCTCTTCGAGGTGCATCACTGATCATGAAAGTGACCTTTCTTTTATTAGAGTTTAATTTTTAAACTAGAGCCGTTTAAAGTTCGCCAATTAGAATAAGGCATCGGCAGAAACACAGGCACCTTTGATCTTTGAGTTTTCTTTCCCTGCCGTTGTTTTTCGGTGGCATAGACGGGTCCGAAGCCAGCCATTGATGCCTAATCGATCAAATAAAAGCTCCTCATTCGCGAGCTCGCTATTCCCCATTTCAGTATTCGTGAGCGACATATTTGTGACCACTTTCTTTGTTCGCGACCAGAAATTTCCATATTCGCGGGACTACATTTTTAATTTATTCTAATGTCATCAAGACATCGTCTATGATTTACCAAGAGCGTAGAGTTCTACGGATTCGCCAGCAGCAGTATTCTTTCGAGTTTCCATTTTGAATTGAGTTTTGTGTGTTCAATTGCGCTGTTTTGTAAAATTATAAATATATGTATACGCAATAAGTAAGTGGATGTACATACATGTGTTTAGATTTTACTTGAAAAGAAAATACTTCTCTTGTATTAAATGTATTCTTTATTTTGAATTTTGCATGGAACACATCCCCTATATCACCATACATTTGATCATTTCATATTCGCATTTATCACATTCGCGGAAGTTTGAGAGCACATATCCCCTACGAATTTTGAACTTTTATTGTGTAGCAGACCACCAGATTTTTTAGAACGACTTCGGAGTAAAATGAAAGCTGTCAAATTCCATGCAAATAACGTTACTTGAGATACAAATAGCTGTGTTCTGACGTTGCGCATTTTGTTATTGCGAATAATCAATTGTAAATCAGAAACAAAGTTTCTTTGCAATTTTTTGTGCCTGATACGAAAAATTTGAAATAGATTTTTTAAAAATATTTTTAAAAAATTATGGTTGTGTGAAAATAAGTTTAATTTTTTGTAAAGAAACCACCCGCTTTTTGTTTAGTTAAAAAACATTTGAATAGGTATATATCATATTTCTACAATCCATTCGAATTTTATGTTACAGATCAATCGACTATAAGAAATATTAATAAGAGGCATGGTTAATGTCGACTAGAATAATAATGCTTCATGTAAATACATTTTTATAAATTAATTTCTAAATGTACTTGAATACATTTACAATTGAATAAAAAACCCAATCGAATTAATATAATAATTATGAGGATAAAAATTTTCGAAATTCACGTAATTTTTTTCAACTGTCTACTCATATGTTCTTAGTTAAAAGCAGAATTGCGGGACCACTAAAAATGGCAGCATATGTCATCTTGTGACAAAAACACATTAATCTAGTTTTAAAACATAAAATGACGTGAACAAGAGGTTACTTGTTACAGAACTGTTGTTGATTTATATTGTCCAAAAAAAGGTGAAATAAATATAATAGTATATTATGTGACAAGGGATTGAACAAGACTTTGGGTGATGGTAAGATTTGAGTGACAACTTCACCCTAGTCTTAAATCGTATTTTATCCCGTGTCACACACTATATTATTCGTATTATCTGCATTTAAATGAAATGAAATGAAAGTTTTACAATAAACAAATGCGATTCTGACAGGGATGAAATGAAATCAGCAACTAATTTAGCGAGCAGAAAGAAAACGTGCCCTCTAAATCGCATCTGCCTCAAACTGGCTCGTTTCGACTTGCGAAACAGGCATTGAAATTCGCTGTTTCGATGTAAGTAATATGAAAATTAACATTACATCCCTAAAAAAATATAAATTATAGCGAATTGCCCTCGCTTCTCTCAGGAAAAATTAAACAGAATTCTTTAGAATTTTTTAGAACTTCCTAGAATGTTCTGGAACATTATATGAAATTCCTTCCAATTTTTTGGAAGGAATGGAATTTTTTTTGGAACTTTCTAAAACTTTCTTTCATTCTATGGAATTCTATCGAATTTTCTGGAATTTTCTAAACAGCGACGAAATGAATCAAATGAGAAGCGAGAAGTACGTTTAGTTTTACAACGGGAAAGATGCTGTATGAAAAAACAGGATTTTCTCAATAACCTGAAATATCCTGAAAGGATATCCGTTCCAAAACATAAACTTGTTCGATTCGGGATGGTGTGCTACCACACCATATAACCCTCATGGGGCTCCAGGGGTTGGTTGTAGAGACGAAGCTACGCGCACGAACACATTACATTTTCTTTCATTATACATGTATATTGATAGATTTCAAGTGAAAAGAATAAATGTTGACAGTGTTCAATTATTTTATAAAAATAGAACATTTAGAACAAATGTCAGGGATGGCCGTGGGTTCGTCCCTCTGACCAGTAATGGTAAATTTCTACATGTAACTTCGAGAATAAGATTATCGAAGATTAAAACCTGAAGTATGGTTCCGATAAAATGATAACATGTTCATCATTAAACGACATGAAATGAACAAGCCCGTATAACTGCTGGACTATTTAAAAATCCAGCACCCTAATATATACAGTTTACCATGGAACATGAATACCATGAAAAACGACACTTTCTAGATGTATCGATAACAAGACGACTGAATAGAACGTTGGAAAACTTTATTGGAAACCCAATGCCTTCTCGCATCACCACACATCACAAAAAGAATTGGTCATCAGCTTCCTTCTTCACAAAGCTGTCTCAATCTCAGAGCCAACATACCTAGACGAAGAACTGACCCACCTCCAACATACATTACAGCTAAACGGATATAAACCGAACGAAATAAAACGTACTGTAGCAGACTCATAAACCTACGATCATCCCCCAAACCCACAGAACGGATTGAACAAACGAAACAGTTCTTTCCTTCCCTATATACGAGGTGTAACTGGCCGAATTGGCAAACTGTTGAGTAAACACAACATCAATCGAATTCCTAAATCTACTCCCCACATTGCACAAATTCTGATATCTCCCAAAAACAAAATGGGGAAGCTCAGCTAAGCAGAAGTTTGCAAAATACCGTGTACGTACACTGCCGCCGGCAAGTTTCCGTACAAGGCCTATAACTACACTCAAACCCTTTTGCTCGAGTTTTTCTCGGGCAGCGTTCAACTAAATTGTATTTAACATTTGTCTATATTACAAAGTATACCCCACTCCTCTGCGTACTGTACAACCGAAAACATACCTCAAACGGTTCTGCGTTTTACTTCAATTTTCCCCAACTTATAACATTGTCCGAAAACTTTCCGACGACGGTGTATGCAGCAAAATATACAACAGGAAGAAGAGATAGCACACGTACTAAGGAACACGAACGGTGTGTAAGGCTCAAATGTTTCAACATCTCAGCTTAATAGAATACAATCTCGAAACAGGACTTGAAATTCTGTTCAACCGTAAAACGATCCCTGCTAATTTCAACATTCATTTTCCTAGAACACATCGCGAAGCAATGGAAATTCACAAACACCCAAATAATCTCAACAGAAATAAAGGATACCAAGTTCATCCCATCTGACGAACTTTTCTCTTAGTTTTTTTCATTTCGGTTGCCGAACCGAAACTAATACAATATCTGACTGGCCAACCATGTCACGCACGAATGCCACAATATTCCGTATAAGGGACAAACTTTTCCGATCAGCATTAGTATCGGAGTACCTTTCAAGCCCTGAAGCAAATGAAGCAAACTTCAACATTTGCGAAATACTGGTAAGTTAAAGCTTCCAAATGCAGCTCCAAGCCGGAAATTATTTATTACTATATGGACTATATGAATGCTGACTGCGAAGGCCTCAAAACTATAAGCACTTCTCAACAAAAGAAAGATCATTTTCGTTATCAGCGATGCCCCCTGAATACAGTTGTGCGTTGTTAGTAAGACAATAAGGGACACCCTATAGTGTTTTAAATATCTAACTGGTATACAATAATATAATATTGTAGACCTTAATTAACCGAACTCGTCCCAGTATAAGTCGATATTGCTTACCCCGAGCTTATCTGAACTCATTTTGGAGTGGTCAATGTCGTTTAAGCTAACTATAATCATAAACGTTGAATTATAGAACTTAATTAAACCTTAGCCTAAATTTAAATGGTAAAAGTGAGCCTAAGTATGCAACATATCAATAATTTTGTATAAATAGACTAGCTTCTATCCATGACTTCGTCCGTGTTATATCGACTTCCCGTGTAGAAAATTAGTCAGGGCTACGAGCGGGACACGATCAGCTTTCCCACATTCTCATCACGCTATGGTCCAGACACCCGATGGTTATACTAGGGTGAATAGACGTGTTCCTTATGAGGTTTTCTTATCAATACAATATTAGAACTTATATTCCAAACTTCTTTAAAATTTATAGTATTCTTAATATTCGTTAAAATACATCTAAGGATACAAAAGGTATAACGGCATAGTTTTATAATTAAAACTAAATAAAAAAGTTTATCATAGACAGACAGGTATCTATCTATCTGTTTTGTTATGAGCAGAATTTAAATCTGCCATTTTAAGTTTTTTGTTTGTGCCCGATAATATGCCCCATTGGAATTTGGGTCAGGGCCTGGCCAAATATTCTCGTCAGTAAATTAAACCAGTATCTTATGAAGGCCGCATTAAGAAAACGTACTTGACTATGCCCTATTTGATCCCTAATGTGGCCTTCTTCATATTAGGGCGTTCCCTTAAAAATTTCTACACGGGTTGCTTTACATTTTCACTCTTTCCTTAATCACTTTTCGACATATCATAATGACGCATTGTCTATGTTACTCCTAAAGATCAGAATTATCCATCAGTGAAAAAAATTTTCTAATCGGCCCAGTGGCTCAAGTTTTGCGGTAACGTACCGCAATTTGATTTATCGGGATTGTCGTTTATCCGTGGCATCCCGGGTCTGCCACATTACGGTTAATCGAGGATCTACTGCACTACTGCCTCATTGATAGACTATAAAGCTAATTATCAAGAAGTATTATAAGTTAACTTGAAAATTATGTTTTTTTTTTTTCATTAAAGCTTGTTATTTTGAATATCTTAAACAATTTATGCATAAAATCTAATAATTCGAGACCCATTGATAAACTATGTAACTGTCAGTGCATATAATACGTTCACTTAGCTTGAAGTTATGATTTGCTATATTTTTGAAGTTATTCAAATCCAGAGATAAGTCATACTTCAAATTGCTTTCAGCATATCAATACAAAATAAATTTATAATTACACATTCTTATAATATTCGATACCATATAAGACTTATAATAGATTTAGATAAAAGTTATTTAAGAACTTTACCGTTAGAAACTAAGCGATAAATCAAGTATTAGAGAATTCTAGATAAACCTATGTAATCGCTAATGCGAACACATTTTTGTTATCTCGTTATAGAGAACTTCCGCATGTGGATATTTATAAAGCCCTTTTCAATAATTTTAGTTCTATTCTGGGTCTTAACCCAGATAGCACTAGTTTTTAGAAAGACGACTACAGGATCTTTTTATTGGCGTCTTTTAATCGTACGAAAATATCTTGTGAAAAATGATGAATATCAATGTTTCTTTATACGTGGTCCTAACAATGATTTGAATTTTTTTTTAATCGTCCTGAAGTCGATTCTATTATAGATGACTGATAGAATTTTGCAGTCATAGTAAAGTAGACTTATTTTAAATAACTGTTGACATTTTCCATTCGTTCTAAATTTCACTTGCTTTAGAGAATTGATTGATTCTTTTTCTATTTAGTTGATCCTGAAATCATTGTAGAAGATTTAACCAGGTTAAACCTATCATGTTTATGGTTTGAAAATAAATACACGAATTTGATTGGTTAATTCTACTTAGTATCATTTAAGCTAAGTATAATGAAAGCCAGACTGCAAGACACATTTTCAACATCTTGCAGACGACATAACAGCTTGACTTTAGAACGTCCTAGACTTATTCACGAAGTCTTATAGATGGCTTAAAGTTGACTTTGTCTTGTCTGTGAATAGTTTTCTGTAGTAAAAATACTTTTTTACGAGAAAAAGCTTGTTAAACGAAATATATTTTGATTAACATACTATTTAAAGAAAATTGTCAAAGTGTGATTTGAGCCAGTTTATATATTATTGTAATATTTATATGCAGATTACATCTTATATTTGTATTAAAATTCAGAATGTTATAAAATAATTTCAATATTTAGCAATTAAACATATGTATGTTGAAATTGAGCAGACTAAAATAGTTATCCAAAGATTCTCTTTGGCATAGTCATACACCGTCAACGAAGATGACTGGTTATTTGAGGGGTCAGTTTTCTCAAGATGCATTTGTGTATAACCACAACATTAGTGAATAGAAAATATTAGATTTCTAGTGCATTAATAATTACAAAAGAATTTAAAATCAATTTAAATTGGTAATATGCAGAACATTGCGATTGATATAAATTATCTATTCGATTTTTTTTTAGAAAAATTTCCTAATACTCTATGCAATGCTAATTACGTTACACGATATTCAATTTTTGTAATTGTCGCAATAAATTTTTCTATTGGATATAAGAGACAGTGGGGAAAAACGGGTTCCTTACCCCGTTTACGCCCAAACTGGCATGAAAGTTTTTCATTTTTCAACAGTTATACTTTTAAGGTAAAAGTTATTCAATCTTGATGAAACTACATGTCTTTATGTATTTTTGTCTGCTCTTTCTGAATCTGACCTCAGATTGACGATATTTGCCGCCATTTTTAAAATACGGCAGTTTAAATCTGAAAAAAGCAAAAAATTTCATTTTTTTTTTCAAATAATCATGAATCTGAACCAGATTCCGTTATCGGAGGGCGATAAAACTCTGGATCGGGTGGAATACGACCTTATACTAAAAGATAGGATTATTAATTTATTGAAATTCAAAATGGCGGTCATTGAAACAGCTGTTTTTATACATGAATTTAATGAAAAGCTTTGCAATTTTTTTTCTCGGTAAGTATTAACTTTACGAAAAAATGTTATGGATTAAAAAGTTCTTAAAATTAATTGAAGAATACGCTTGAATTTTTTCAGAATATTTAAAATGATTTTTGGGTTTTTGGAATTGTCGATATTTCGAAAAATCAAAAAGTTATCCAAAAAATTCTGAAAAAATTCACACGTATTCTTTGACTAATTCTAATTACTTTTTTTTCTATAAAGTTTTTTTGTAAAGATGTTTTTCATAGAGTAAAAAAAAGCGCAAAGATTTGTATTACATTCATATATGTATAAAGGTGGCTGATTCGACAGAGATCATTTCGAACAGAACAAATAGACCAAAAAGTAATTAGAATTAGTCAAAGAATACGTGTGAATTTTTTCAGAATATTTTGGATAACTTTTTGATTTTTCGAAAAATCGACAATTCCAAAAATCTAAAAATCATTTTAAATCATTCTTTAATTAATTTTAAGAACTTTTTAATCCATAAAATTTTTTCGTAAAGTTAATACTTACCGAGAAAAAAAATTGCAAAGCTTTTCATTAAATTCATGTATAAAAACAGCTGTTTCAATGACCGCCATTTTGAATTTCAATAAATTAATAATCCTATCTTTTAGTTTAAGGTCATATTCCACCCGATCCAGAGTTTTATCGCCCTCCGATAACGAAATCTGGTTCAGATTCATGATTATTTGAAAAAAAAAAATGAAATTTTTTGCTTTTTTCAGATTTAAACTGCCGTATTTTAAAAATGGCGGCAAATATCGTCAATCTGAGGTCAGGTTCAGAAAGAGCAGACAAAAATACATAAAGACATGTAGTTTCATTAAGATTGAATAACTTTTACCTTAAAAGTATAACTGTTGAAAAATGAAAAACTTTCATGCTAGTTTGGGCGTAAACGGGTTAAGTCCCAATCCGAATTCTTAATACATGAGTCGATTCAACAATATAACGCGATTTAATCACGACACTTCGAAAACACGACCTCAAGGACTATTCCGGGTCTCTCGGCAACACGTCCCTAACGTGAACGCGATAAATGTCATCAGAGTGATGCCAAAAATATATCATGTTTTTTCCACCTAGGCAAAAAGAATATACATATTAATCAAATACGATCAGTATAAAATGTTTGTCATATATTAAATTTATACTGAATGTATATACTTCATATAGTCTTTCTTCACTTACATACCCTCATTAATTTTACTGGGAGCTCATTTTGCTCCACTGAGAAACTTCTTACGCCTACCTATGAAATACTCTATAAGCTATGGCAAATTCTTTTCTCTTTACCTGTCTCATCTTTTCATGGAATGCGAAACCGCGGCTTGTACCAATACATAGTTGCATATTAGACGAATAATGAACTTCGTATCCTGCGTCGAAGGTATTAACTGATCTTATTATTTAGTCCAAGTTAACTTAAAAAGGGTATACATTACCAAATATGAATTATAAAATATTTTAATACATAAATTTCTACAGCATAATACAGAGTAAAATTTTCTTATCATCAACTTATCATAGAGATAGAATTGTTCACAGTCCATATTTTGGAGGTATACTTTCAACAATTCATTGAAACTGTTAACAAAACATATATTATTCATAGCATAATAATACAAAATTATACACATTACAATTATACATACATAACCCCAAAAGTGATTACTGCTATTCAGGGTGAACAAAGTAATAAAATGATTTGTTAGAGAAAGGCTCATCTTCATCTATCTTTTTCATAATTCATAATCCATAACTGCAGTTTAACTTAACTGTTTATTTTTGGAATATAGGGAGCTATATGTATATAAAAGTATATATATTGAATTAGTAATTGGACAAAATAGGGTTAAAAATAATGATGCATTATCTGCTCTGGATATACTTATTAACATCAGGAATTGTAAATATTCTAAAATTTTTAATTAAGAATGCAATAATAATAACATATCTATACATAATAAATGAGCTGATTATTAAGCATACTAGAATTTAGGCCGCAAAAATTAACATCGTTGATATAATATTAATTATTAAAGTTGTATAGCACTGGGATTTTTTTGTCTAGATTAAAATATGTTTTTATACGAATAAATCATTTAATTTACAAATGCTATAATAATATAAATGTCAGTCATTAATTTTCATTGGAAAACCAATACTAAATAATATTCATATTTTATTTTGATTCATCAAGAAGTACCAAATATATGTTATCTCAATATTAGCTATTCAATAACGGAAGTCTGATGCGTTGTTATTAGTTAACTGTAAGGTAGAGACAATAAAATCATGAGTAAAATTGTTAAAAATTTCCTTTACGCGTAAAATGTTTTTTGAACTGCAACATTCAGATATATCTAATAAATCCATCGAACTCAGTTATATTTTTTTCAATTTCTTCGTAATAGTAATAATTTGAGCGAAGAGTATAATTTCTTCAATGATTGACAATCAGGTAGGCGTCTTTAGCAATTGCGGATATATTACACATTCAAGATGAATTTTATTTCAGCAAATTATGGAGTAAATGAAATATCCATTTTATCATATACATATAATAAATAGATAAAATATATCCATTTTTCATTGACGAAAGAGGAATACAAAATATCGAGATAATCTTTTCGAGTGTAGTTTTTCGAAGTATGACCTGCAGTTTTTTTTTGTAAATACTCTTGTAATTTCTATTCGTTAGAGTCTCGACCAGAATAAATATAAGTGTTATAATCAAATATGATTTAGATCAGTCATATGCGAGATATAATTAGTGAAAATACAAATGTAAAATGCATCGCATGATTGAGTTGGGTCCAATACAGCGAATTATGCGAAGAATCGATTCTTATAATAGGATAACAATATCTTATTGTTCATCATTATGGCGATTTATTATACGACATCGAAGTTGATTCACAATTCTATGCATAAAAAATTGTAACACTCTAGTTTGGATTGGACCACGATGTATATATTTGATTGCCAATTTAACTTATCTAAAATGTTTATCATATTCTATATTACTTCCCGCAAATAAAGATCGAAAACTGATATGGAAAGTCGAAATGTCTCATCTTAAGTCACTGATTATTTTTTAATTTATTAATTCGTTTCTTAACAAGAACAAAATCGCAGCTTGCATATTTAAGTGCCTTTGATACGCGTCGAAATATTTATATCAGGTGGAACTATCCGTCGTTTATATGTAGCATTCTGATTAGATTGACGAGAACAACAATCTTATAAATAAGAAATTGATAGAATTTCACTTTCAGTGAAAAATAACAAAAATATACTGATGATACCCAAAAAAATATATAATTTATGCGAAAGTAACAACCTCGATAATTTTACAATAATTGTTATAATAGTATTGACAACAGTTGATACCAACTTGAGGAAAAAATAAAAAACTCAATATTGCATCCATTGATTGTTATCATGTAGCATTTGCTTCATTCGATATGTGTTCGGAAATTCTGGTTATCATACTGACCACACAAAAATGGATATTATTTACGGAATAATTCAACAATGGGATGTAATCGTGATATATCAATTTTATAGTATTTCATATTATATTTCATGCTTCACATAGACCCAATTATTGATCAACTTGAATTTGTAAGTAATCTTATTTCGCCTCAGATGGTAATGTTGATAAAAGGTACATTATCGAATACTGAGTTCATTCGTTTGTTTTAATGTAATAAGTACAATTAGATGAAATTGCATAATCGGTTGCTAGTACCCTTTTTTTTACTATATTTTTTTCAATAGTTTTTCTTAAGGGGTTAGGCTACTGTGACCGGCTCCCAGACAGGCTAATTTTTGGAAATTTATTTCGCAAAAACTACGAATGCAATATTTTTAATTTTTTAATATTTTGTTATGTATAACTTAAGGAGTGTGTGTAAAAAGTTTCATAACCAAATATTGAAATTTCCACACGTTATTCTTCTTCGCGTCGCCTGATATTTTCCGGGTGCGATCGGTCGGTGTACACGATTTCGCAAATATGGTTGGTCTGAATCAAAAATTAAAAATATCCTCATTAACTACATGGTATTAACTATGGCATGACCGAGCTGTTTTTTCATCTACGAGAAAAAATTCTTGAATATCTGTTGCAATTTTCGGAGCTGTAATGCGTGTTATTATTATTAATAAATATTGCAAAAAAACGTATTGATAAAATCGTCCGTCACGCCTAAATTTGTATTCCTCTGAACATGTGTACCAAATTTCAAGTCGATTCATCAATCGCAGCCCGAAATATCGTGTGCACCGTTTTGAAAAACATAGTTTCGAGAAAAACGCATTTAAAATTTTGAGCTCTGGACGTTTACCTGCGCGTCAAATTCTTCCTTTGTTAAAAACGCTATGACTCCAAAAATACTTCACATATCTACATGGAATCTTTTGAATATTATTCTAAACACTTAAAATTATTTTTTAACGATAAAAAATTTCGAAATTTTGAACATTTCACAGTAGTCTAACCCCTTAAGTCATCTGTAAGACAGACAAATAGGTTTTGATGTACAATAGTTCAAATTGTGATCAATATATTTTAATAATAGTTTGATAGTACTCGCAATAATAATTAATAGCCATAATTATACTTTGGAAATAAATTAATTTTTGTGTATAACACAATAACTTTGGATCCGTTTTTATTTTAGTAACTTTAAATAACAGACTACTAGTGAAGATTGATATTCAAGATTTTAAGGCAGAAGATTAATATGCGTTGGCGAATATGAAATATAACAATTACCACGAATAATTATATTCATGGAAAAAAAAAGAATACGATTTATAGAATCTTCAGTTTAAAATGAATGTAGTAAATGCCAATGAGTGTGTTGCATGGATTAAAATAGTACAAATTAAAATATAAATTTACTTGGTATTGTTGTTTTCTCTAAAGATTAGACAACACTTATTGTATTCGTTGACAATCCTTTAAAGTGTTGTAGTTAACATTTGAAAAGAAAAGAGAAACATGAATAAATAAAAATGATATAAATAATTAATTTCATTTGTTACAACATAAAACACAAACAATGAATTGCGGATTTGGCCAGTGTTATTGTATAAGAATGTTGCTTTATCCTTACAATTTTTATAATTATTACTGTGTAATATTATTATTATTAAAATCGGTGTAAGGTCGACATCACATTGTTGGTCGATAACTGTTGTAATTGATTATCCTTTCGCAATCCACTTGAAGTTTACATCTTGTTCTGAAAATTAAAAAAGGTAATAGATTAGGGTTTATTGTTACATTGAATGGTATTACACTGAAAGTTATAATTTATATCCCGCCCCGACAATTTGTCGGAAATTTCCGAAATTATCGTCATTTTTTCTTTTTAGTAATTCGGTTCTTTTGAAAATGCTTAAAATTGTTATATTTAATTGTATTTAAAAACACACGTCAGGTCGGGACGAAATTCTCATTTTCGTTAAAATTAATAATAATTATAGAGACAATTGTAACTTTAATCAAAAATAATTACCGCAACTATGAGACGTCGATGTAATAACCACGTCGATACCAAAAATATCTTAGCACGATAATCACTATATTGCTCACTATGCCAATTAGTTGATGTCAAATTGTTAAAGCAATTGATATAATACAATATTTATAAGTATATACTGTCTTAAATGTCGGACGGATACAGTTACGGTAATCTGAATTAGTGGTTGGAACGGAACGCTAATAAGAAAATGTATGCTATGAAAGAAAACATAATATTGAGTAAGTCGACATTGCATATTGAGCAATCTTATTAGGGCAAGAAATCACCTTCTCGATATTCCTTTAACGTTTCTCCTATTTTTCGTATTTGCGATTCTTCTACAATATAAATACCATCGATCTCGTAAAATTATTTTACCTACGTGTCAGAAAATGCAAATTTAAATATAGTTTTAGTAATTCTACTACAAAGACGAGAAGTTGTAGATACCCGTTTATCCAGCTGACTTACAAAAATTAAAATATGGTTCAATATAAAACAAACCATAGAATGAATGCAATATATTTAAAGTTTTTATTATTCCGCGACATGTAATTTTGGAGCGCTCCATTGTATTCAAAAATGACCACACGCATAATTTTTTGGATAAAATACGTATACATATATTGCGATAGACGTATTATTAAACAATTGTGAATGTAATTGAAAAACTGCGGCAAATCTTTTGAGAACAGCAGTATTTTCTTTTTTGCAGAGTAAAATTCTGTGAAAAGGTGTCGAGTAGTGCAAGATTCATTCTGGCAATATTTGACTTTGCTAACGATAATCTTGAATACGGCATTTTTCTATTACATAAAAATCTGCATTCAACAATAGGAATTAAAAGAAATCTAGAGAAGTTCGCTTTATTACCGATCGCGAAGGGATCAAGAATTACTATTCTAGCTATATTTTATCTTCATAGTATTCACCATTAATTGTGTAATAAACCTTGTAATTAATATAGGTCAAAATTGTCTTATTAGTACTACCTAATAAAACCTTCTTTTTTGTAAGTCCAACGTTTGTTTGGATCTTAGTCCTATAAAAGCCAATAACAATCCTGGATAAACCTTTCATTCACAAAATGAAATTTGTAGTAGGTTTATCATATTTCTAAATAGCTTTCATTAGACTGAGCGTAAAATATAGAAATTCATTTTGTGAACCATAATGCACGATACAATTGAACTAATTAGGCGTGAGTGGAATAGTGATATTGCAAATAGGTAACAGGAAAAGAATTTGCGTTGTACATAATAGTATACAATAAAACAGATCAAGTTATGTAGGCATTCCGTGAATTATGTAAGATCAATATAGCGTGATGTTCCCCAATCATCGAAAGCCCAATAAAGCTGTATCCTATATTAAGCACAAAAACGAACTGAAAATCTGTAACCGCACTTGAACACCGAGAAGCAACTGACAATAGCAATTCATAATGCGATTAACGAAATTGCTGAGAGGCGATAGCAGCCATAGAGTTTCTCATTGTTAGAAAAAGTCATAATATAGAAGAAGATTGATATGTATAAAGCCGAACCCGTCAATAATAGTGAAGAAAGGTGCCAGTGAGTAGTATTATAGTAGAAAGCTAACAGTAAGTAATGAAAAGAGTGACAGTAAAAATATTTACGGTATCGAACGCTTTATACCGCACTTGATATCATCGCGAATAAAATGAGAAGTGTATTAACATAGAAAGTGATTGATATTTACCAAAATTCGATGTCGCCTGTCTTTTTAATCTGTGATTGATATGGCCCGATATTCGTCTCTCCTAAAAATTTATCTCTTTTAATTTCACTTGGAAAACCGGTAATAATATTTATACCCTGATTCATTCCGTTTGCACTCTTACTCTCTTCCCCGATCACTCCCACAATCTTACTTTTTTTCTCGCCTAACTGCAAAGAGACAAATGGCAGTTTATTCATCGAAGGCATCTACATATCACTAGTGATTATACCTATAGTAGTAATTAATAAGTTGCAAATGTTAATGCAATTAGTTTAGCTACTCTACCAGGCAACTTTCATTCACTATTACAGTTTATTTTCGGTACTTACTTGTGTACTTGTATTTCGGTACTCACACTCCAAGGCCGCATTGAATTTTTCGTTATTCGCGACATAATTTATTGAGAAGTCACACGCTATTGTAAAAAAAAAAACCTTCGCAAAATGTGTTTGGAACGATTTGCGAAATTTCTTCGCATTGCGGAAATTATTGACTATCAAATGTAGACCAAATGCGTGGCATAAAAACAGCAAATTGTTTTCATATACACTGAAACCTCGTTTAAGTTGACTCGTCAGAAACGTAAACATCTCGATTATGTTGACTCAGGAGGGGATCCCACCACTGCGCGGTTCCCCTCTTGCGATTATTGTGATTGGCTGATGCGCGTCACTATACAATTGCATTCTCCCTCCTTCATTACTCGGTGCAGCTGCTTGAGAATTACGTGGGGGCGCGGGAGTAAATATAAACGAAAGGTATCGCGTAAACTTAAACGCGAGTAACCTTTTCTGAGAGGTTTCAGTTTAATATTTATATTATTATATTTAATATAATAAATAAGAGTGTGTTGCGATTTGCTTCCGAAAAACGCATTTTTCATTCTCTCATTTGATATCCTCTTCTATAATTCTAATTATCACAGGTCTCATTAAAAATGTTGTACTTAATACCATGTACCTCAAAGTTTGATTATTATATTCACATCTTTCATAAATAATTTATCACACTTCCAACCCCAAATATGCTTTAACTCCAAAAAATTTAGAGGGGTACAAAAAAAATTCAAGTACTGTTAAATCCAAAAAAATTGAACACTAATAAAGTACATAGATATTACCAACTGGTTTATATATATATAAAATTTATACAAAACATATTAAAAGTATTTCGTTCAACTATTGGTTCTGCCAATTAAAACCATTCGTCTTATCCGACCATTTCAATAGTTTCAGTATACATAGGCCGATAAAGAGAATGATTCTTCATATCATAAACAAGAAGTAAGTACATTGTCATTAGATTCAATTCTGGAATGACGAACAGCGGATAAAAGAGATCAGTAACAAAAAAAATCTTTGTAAAAACCTCACTGTAATCATTATACAGTAATATGATTTCAGACAGTACTCTTTAGATATAAACATAACTGTATAACTATAAGAAATTTTTGCTCATACATATGTAGAATAATCCATAGTACTAATATCACATGAGTAGTATCGAGGCCATAAAGTAACAGAATTAAATGAAGATATGCAAGTTTTAATTTGCTTTGTTCTTTTATTGAATGGTTCGACTCAACATTGCATTACGGATGCGGATTCAAGTCAAACCCGACGACGATTGGATTTTGAGCTTAGTGTTAGCTAAGGGAATCCATGTTTATCGTATTAGTTTGTTGCAATATAAAAAATCGGTGCCACGCGTTTTTTTCCTTTTATTGAGAATGTTCTGTCGCAAACGGGATGAGTTAGTTTTATCTATAGTTTAATCTATCCGTATTTAAATAATATTCTGACTCGTTTTAGTGCTTTAACTGATTACAATCTATGCATTGCTCCAAGACGGTTCGTCAAGTCAGAGCATAGGTCTCTAACCTGGTGGCTGTAGAAAAGGGTCTACAAGCTTATGCTATAATTGCTCGCCTTGTCGCGCAAGACAGTATGCCATGTGCAAGGCTAGTTGACATTTGGCTAGCAGACGCTGCTTTCTCTAATTTAAATCTTTGTACCTTCCACACATTTTTTCTTACCACACCCTTGGACAATCGAAGCGTCCGCTTGACGCTTGACAAGAGCGCCACGCGGAATTTCCAAGTCAGGCCTTATCTTTGACGGGAATGTCCAATAATTTTTACCCTAATGATCCCTCCTCTCGTGACTGGTGATAAGTAAAAAACACCCACTCTCGGATTTTGAATTTTGCATCAATAAGATTACCTGTTCCATTAGGAGAAAAAGCGGTGCTGCGCCCTTCTTTTGGTAAGAAGCTCTCATCTCCAGTCACGAAGGGCTGGTCAAAATTTTCACGTCATTTACTTTCCAATGTCGGACCGTACGCATTCAATAATAGGATTTACGACCCTAATTGACTCGCATCGTAAGTCGAGTCGCACTGTGAAGCTGAACATAGAATTACGTAAAGATGCATCTGTTAAGCTTATACAAGAAAAATGCATTTATAAAAGTAATATCAGCCTATCCAAAGTGATAAAATTAAGAATAACAAAAGTCTATGAGATTACACTTTTTGAAGAAGATATCAACGTGCACACAAAAGTGTTACGTAAAATAAATGTATTCATAAAAAAAGAAAATTTTGAAAATGTTTCTTATTATTAGTTATTTTTGTAGCAAACCTTCATGAAAATATTGTTAAAGTGGAATAAATTGGAAGTATAATAACCTCATAATCTCTATGAACCCTTCGAGGACAGGGGTGTTACTAAAAGAGTGAATGAAGAGTAAAACCTAGTGTTTCAGGAATATTTGGAATCGCTGAATCCAATTCTGACTTCAGAATTTCAAAATGTGGAATTCAACATGGCGGACCCAACATGGCCGACGTCGAAGTGGTAAAAAAATGCGAAGACTATTCAATTTTCATGAAACTCATATCTTAGGGGTTCTCGATGGTGTTCTCTTTGCAGCTCAAACTGTCATGCAAAATTTTATTGGTGGCAGTTTTGAACGAAGGATATTCACGCTAACAAAAGTTTACGTGGTCCTAATGAGCTCCAAGAAGAGCGAAAGTGGAAATTGTCGAACCGAGCTACCCAATTCACCAACGCATGATCAGCCCTACCTGCTTCTGCAGTCAAGTTTCTTATTTGTTCCGAGTGTTCAACTTTAAGTTTCGAACTTTTTACTTTAGAACCGAAAAGAGTACCATCTAGAACCCCTGTATATCAAATTTCATGAAAATAGGACCATTGTGTTTTTGAAATATGAGCGGACAGCATGTATACATGCTCCTCGTCCACAAAGGTTTAATGTTTGTCGTTTAAATATCATAATCCCAGACATAAGGTAAGGATGAGGATAAGGTTGTAATAAACAAAACAAAATAACGTGTACTGCACTCTGTTTATTGAACGTGATAGTTACAATTCTTAAAAGTACTTTAAAGCAACGGATGGTTCAACTTTCTTAAATTTTGTTGGAATCGCGTGAAATAGTACGCGCGTATCTGTCTTCATAATTGATTTACGCGACTTTTATATTACACCAATTTGGAAAAGTTTTGTATCACGAAATTACGAATATGAATTTGTTTTTGAAAAAGTATCACGTACGTATTAAAACTGGAAGAAAGCGATACTTATTATGAAATGTTAATATTTGGCATATCCGACAGTGCTTTTTAAACCACGCTTCCGTTGGATTGAAATCAAGTAACACAATTATCAAAATATATTGTAATAATGAGTATTAAAATTCGAATATTATTTATAAATGATTACAAAGTTGATTCTCAAAAAGGCGAAATTTTTTTAACAATCTATAAAAGTTGTCAACAGATCTAAACATTCATAACCGAGCATCCTTTCTTCCATACCACAAACAATCTCTAATACGATCACGTTAAGGCACTAAGGTAAACGTTATTTAGGTTATTATTATTAAGTGTATTTTAAAGAACAATTGGAATACGCTTAACTGAACGTTTCATTTAATAAAGTAAAATGTTTAAAAGCCTTGTTCATTTGTTAAGCGCGAGTGCATATATGTACAGCGTGCTAAACAATACAATAATAAAATGAGAGAAAAGTAACAGTAGGACGGACGAAAAATTATACATATGTAAATGAAAAAAGAACATGTAGGATATATTTGCGGGAGTAGTACAAATACATACCTGAAGTACGTTTCAAAACCTTATTCGAAACAACTCTGCTATTGTTTTATCTGTTTCATACGAAGTCTGATTTTAAAAAATGTTCACAATATGTAAAAATTGTTACGAGTGAGATTTTGAAATGCACCACTGTATGAATGTAACTATACAATTAATACTTTTATATTTTGGTAGTTTGCATCAAGTCTCGAATCGAATTCATGAGTTATTACAATCACGTGATTCAATTTCATGTTATTTAAGGAATTTTAACTTTAAACCAGGTTATAATTACATGTCATATATTTAAACGTGTATAATATTATGCAGATGTGATGCTTTTCGATATTTTGTTTCCACATTTCAGTTTCTTATGAGATCAACGAATCAGATTTATAATACAATTATTAGTTTATATGATTCGCGGTATGTCTCATCTAGGCGTAAAAATAACTGAATTTATTCTAAACAGCAGATTCCCAGTGAAAACGCTGATAAATATTCGAAGCCTTTAGAAAATTTATTAATTTCACATTCTTCAAGTATTTGCAGGTAACTTAATACGTCCGCAGTGATTAAATTGATCAATACATTGCACGTACTGAAGCAATTCTTTTGTGAAACATAAACCCATCAAAACTCAACATAAAATACCCTACTTTATCTACTACCTATGATTGTGTATAATTGAAAACTTACTTCACTATTTCTACTGATAAGTACAAGATACTGTGAAATCAGTAAAAAATATTACGAATTAAATATCGTAATGCCATCAATAGTTCCTATTTCTCTTGGTGTATAAATGAAGTAAACAGATACTTCACTTCATCCAATAAATTTGATTCATCTTGTGCGCTTAGAATGGAAAAAGTGATATATTCACTCATCTAAATTAAACAACTTGTACCGACGTATTCAATCGGTAGAACTTTTACTAACCTTCCTAATTTTTGCAAAATTAATAACATCAGCTATTATAGTTTTGCTGAACAAACCCCAAGACATGTCATTCAACCTATGGTATTTGATGAAGAACTCACAAGGCACTTTGGTTCTCTAAGGAACAATAATTTGTGCATGCGATAATTCACGTAACTGAAAAAAAGAATAACCCTCTTTTGGATCGCAATAAAAATATGTTTGACTTGAGCGTGATTTTCAGCCGCCTATCTAGTTCTCATTTGATAACCAGCAGGCTACTATGTTCTCCAGATACTAATCCATACTGCTTATAAAACATGTGCAAATATTTTCGTATAACAATGTATTTCTACTTTTCGAATAGAAAACCCGTCGTATTATAGTTCAAAGAGATGAGAGTGAACAAGCAGCGTTGTTAATCTTCGAAAGACCGTAAATATACTAGACTTGTCATAAGTATAGTCCTAAATATTGAAAAAAAAACTTTCTCTATTTCTATCAATTCATGTGGAAAACCACAAACTTTAAAAAATTTAAAAATATCTGTGCTAACTTGGTAAAAGTATGAAATCGAATTACTTCGATAAGCTAAACACAATAGATGCCGAGATCCACTGAGAGCCAGTCAAGGAAAAGTTTGGAACTTGATAATAAAAAATTGATTATAAAGAGAAAACTCTAAAGTCGATCTACATGTGGTTAAGATTTAGTTATCTAAAAGCTTTCAGATTTAACAAGGTTGTGCTGATGTTGCAGACCTTCAATCAAATCCATATGGTGAGGTGCTGTCACCACATTGACCTTTCTTTCCCGAAAATATTCCTGTCTTTGTTTGCGACTATCCGTAACGGGTAGTTCATTTATCTCGGCATCATTGTCCTCCTTGGTCTGAATTCGATCATCTTGATCGCTCACCTGGGCAATACTGTCCGGGATAGGCAACGGCTTGGCCACTCCGATTCGAACGGTACCCTTCGGGGCTCCCTTGAGAGCTTGCACTGCTTGATCCAGAGTGGCATTCTGCAAGGCGATATCATTGACGAAGAGAAGGCGGTCGCCTGGTATGAGCTGACCGTCAACCTGGGCCACTCCACCTGGTACTAGCGATCGTATAACTATCACAGTTTCATTAGGGTTCATTGGATCCTGTAACGAACAAGTTAGCACAATAATTACCCATTTACAAATAATCGATAACAACGCGTATATTAAGTATAAGTATACATATAACGAAAAGTTTTAATTTCTTGCCTGGTAGTCCAAAATTGAAAACCCAAGGCCCCTCTCTCCTTTCACCAGCTCAATAATTTGTGCTTCCGAACTCCACATTGCAAGCCCTGTTAACGGTTCCAGGGAACGAGACTTCATCTTGTTTAGGCTAGCATCTGTTACAGTTGCAGTCGTCGTGGTCGAAGCTAGTGAACCATCGGATTTAGCTTTCACCAAACGATCCATCGCTGGCAAAAGGTTTTGTAATGATCCACCAAGAATACTCTGAGAAATTTAGGGTATTTTTATCAGCACATTTTACCTATTATGTACACGAACGATAAGAGTACTGAGGTATTATATATACAGGGTGTCCCACGACTTTTTCCCCAACGGGCACTGGCATATTTTCCGTTGAAAATACAACAAAATGCAATTTGTCCGAATGAAATCGGTGGCAGCATTCTCGAGAAAATAAATATTAAAAATTTAGAAATATCATCATTTTAAGTAAGTTTCAATCATCACCAAAGAAAACAATAGCAGTAGAAAAGGAAAGTGGCGGGCGTTTGCTTCTGTGAACACATTAACTCAAGTAGAAACTGTAATATTATCATTAGACTATGACTTATCGAACATGAGACATGATGATATTTCTAAATTTTTAATATCTATTTTCTCGAGAACGCTGCAACCGATTTCATTCGGACAAATTGCATTTTGTTGTATTTTCAACGGAAAATATGCCAGTGCCCGTTGGGGAAAAAGTCGTGGGACACCCTGTATATATAATACCTCAGTACTCTTATCGTTCGTGTACATAATAGGTAAAATGTGCTGATAAAAATACCCTAAATTTCTCAGAGTATTCTTGGTGGATCATTACAAAACCTTTTGCCAGCGATGGATCGTTTGGTGAAAGCTAAATCCGATGGTTCACTAGCTTCGACCACGACGACTGCAACTGTAACAGATGCTAGCCTAAACAAGATGAAGTCTCGTTCCCTGGAACCGTTAACAGGGCTTGCAATGTGGAGTTCAGGTATATATATTTATCGTCATTCATTTTTGCATATCGTTATCAGCAGTGGATAAAGTGGCTTTTTTTTTTGTTTTTAAAAATAATATTGATATACATAAATGGGGTTTCAAGTCATTGTATACAGGTAAGTCCTTATCTTTGGTAGAATCTTTTGCAAGAATAATTATATTCTGAATGAAAGTTGCATCATTTTCAGAGTGCAATTACAGTCCATGGAGCACAATTTGCTGAAGATAAATAATCTCAAATATAATAGGTATATTGTTTTTGTTTCTTTGCATCTTGCTTATATTGATATTGAATGAAGGATGAAATAAATTTCAAGCTCTAAAACTAAGTATCTGTTCGGCTGATTCTTTATGAGATACTGATCGTCGAATTGAGAAAATAAAATAACATCGCAAAACAGCAATAACTGCAATGTGTTCCAAAGGAAAATGGAGCATTTATTATGAAATCGAAACGTATATAAATAGTACTCCAAAATATTATTTTTCCATTCCCATACATATCCAAACTTTTCCACTAAGTTACAGCTTAATAGATTCAGCGGCAACTTTGTAATTATGTTATTATATAATTTTTGCTATAATAATTACACAATTTTTATAAAAATTAGGAAGTAACTTCTAATTTGAAGCGTATTATGTTATAGGTACGAGGTAAGATATGTTCTGCATGAGTCTGATAGGTGAAGGTAGGACTACGTATCCACAGTATATAATTATTTAGATGATAATTACCCGGGTTTGAAAAGCTGCTTGATGCTGAGCCGTATCAATAGGGCAAAGTGGATCCTGCGATGCAATGTTTCGTCCGCATACCATACGGACGTGAATTGGTAGTTCTTTTAAGACACTAACAACCTCCATATGATTAATGCCGAGTAAACGATATCCATTTACCTAAAGAACACCATTATCATAAGATAGACTCAATCTGTTATCATAAAATGAGCATACAATTTTTCATATCTATTAGAAGTTTACAATCATCACATATTGGCAATCAATGGAATCTTTTTCCTTATTATTACAACCATATATAGAATTTACTAGTTACATTTCAATGCATTTGTACCAATAACGTGAATTCATGTTATATATATTTATTAAAAAAAATGACCACCAGTGATAAATACAACGATAAAATACAACGATATTTTACCTCCAATAATTCGTCGCCGGATCTCAAAGTACCATTCTGCCCTACAGGACCTTCCGGAAGAATCGAACGAATGTAATGATGAGGCCTCACTTCTTGGCCATCTTCAACATCTACTGTTCCTTCTAGACTAATACCTAGACCGCTTCCTTCAGCAAATTTTTTGAGTTGAGCTACCTGTAAAAGAATTTAGAACATTATATGCTTATTTCTGAATTCCTTTCCTACATAAGTAAAATTAAGAAATTTTATTTGTATGATTTACGCCTCATTCACAGTCACTTACGTTAAAAAATTGATAAATAGAATATATAGGGTATTGAACTTCGTGACCGTATGCAAGTTACGATTAGCATGTTTCAAGCACAACAAAATCTGGTACTGACGTGAAAAATATTATTAAGGATGAATAACATGCCTAGTATTATGGTGTTAGAACGAAGCCTGATCCAGTATCTTTACTGTGCTACTCACAAATTACTTTTGAAACGAAATATATTATTATAGATAACTTAACTGTGGATCAAATTGAATCATTCTATACTTTTATGTAGTTGATCACATTAAATTTATGACTTAAATCCGATTATGAAACACAAGCTTTGGATGTATAGCCGATAATCGTTGTAATTACTTATGACTAGGCTTTCCTTGCACCTGTTGCCATCTACATATTTGTTATATCTGTTCCATATGATAATTTAGAAAACTTACATATTTAGCGTCTGACTCTAGCTTAGAGCTGAGTAGCCGATTCGATTTCTTGCGACTTAGAAATTTATCAAGTTTCTTATTCGATTTTTTTTTATTCGATTACGTAACATAATACATTCTTTTCTAAGTTAGTATTTTGACTTCACAACTTTGAATTATTAGATTTTTATTCGATCTTTGATATTAGCAATACGGAAAATACATAGAAATAGATTTTCAGGGAATTTAAACGCAACATAATTTTATGAGATTACTATGTTGAGTTTCTTACTTTCACTTATGTAATTTTCATTGTAAATTTAACGCAAGTCACACCGGCCCAGTACAATCTTTGAATCTGCCTTGCAAAATTTTAAATTTTTGCGAAATACTGGTTGGAGTAGATTATGTAATGGTCATCGCAAAGAAATATCAAACATGTGTCTGTCTTTGAAATTCCAGATGACCTCTTGAACCGACCAGGTTGAAATTTGTATGAAAAGTTGGATATGGACATGATATTTGTAAATGTTTAGCACTTCTGATTTCAGAAGATCATTCTTGGAAAAAAAATTATGTTCTATGTCTGTCTACAAAATCCTGAATAAATTTCTGATTCAATGTTTATCTGAAAATCCGAGTTTTGGATATAATAAATAAAACAGAAACAGTTACAGGTGTCCGGTACTTTCGGGTATAAGCCACGAATACGTAACATTTATTTTTTTTGTCCTGGGGAATGCAGTCATACCGTGTTGGAAATCTATGTCTGTACCTCCGGAAAAGACAGGGTATGGTTACCGTGTAGCCTTATTCCTCATCCAAAACTGACAATGAGTCGAACAGTTGTTTACCAGCGATTTAATTAGACATTTGGTCGTGATTACTATAAGTGAAGTGTCGTACTCATGAGATCAGTGATTGTGTACATTGTGTCCCATTACTGCTAGTGGTACTACAATGTATTGAGAAAACAAAACTTGAAGTTTTTGAATGTTAATTAAAGGTACCTTTATGTGTTAAAAACATCTTACGCTAAAACTACTTATTAACGCAATCCTTGGAAGTTCATGATTTTAGCTATTACTATTATGACATCGTTACCATTAAACAATAATTCCTTACTACAATTATTATTCCATTTTCGTATAATAACAAAATAAATAAATAAAAATTCGAAATGAATTATTTCCATTATATTTGTGTTTCTAAGTCCATCTATTAATTATTTAGATACAAGTCCATCAACCCAGATTCGATAGGATTATTGAAGTTTTAGCTTTGTAGTGACTTTTATCATTCTTATACTAAATATAATTAAATGTCAATTAAATAATGTAACGATAATGGTAGGTAGTTGAGTGAATTAATTAATAACATAACACTTACGACTATAATAATTATTACAATATTCTAATATGTAATAGCAATGATTAACGTTAATTGCTTAGCCATCTTGTATAACTACTACAAATTCGAATCTGGGGCAATGTTAGAAAATTCAATAGTCTACATACTAAATACTCACGCGCACTTGAAGCTTTTGCTTAAGCCGGAATTTTTACTCAGATATAAACATACACGGCATATGTAGACAATTGAAAGGGTCACATCACAAAAGCTAACTCAACTGTGATCGACTATAATTGAAATACGACATAATATCTGGCACAGTTACTCTACGGTTATGCATCATACGAATGGGTAGTTGTGCATTGGCCTAAAGCCAAGGCTCAGTAAACACGACCTTGTTTACATTCGAATTTCCAGAAACCCGAACAGCATGAATAACTATTGTGCGTGTATGTAAAACATCACATTTTCTCTTTGTGGACCCGATTCGATATAGTAACTTTAGTAGGGAACAAAAGAACTAAATTTTGTCAAATTTATATTAAAACATACTATCATTAGTATCCTGAATGAATGGAGTTTCTACAGATGGCGTTAATAATAATATTGAGCATAATAATCCTAATCTTTTACAAAACTTTAAATTCAGTAATATTAAAAAACAGATTGCAGATACTCATAACTTTAAAATAATTGGTATCCAAGACTTTCAAAGTCAAAACATTATTGGGTATCTAACAGTAATATGTTTAATTCAATTATTAGTGGCAAACCCAGAAATCCTATCGAATATCATAATATTTTCGTATAACACAAATGCTTCCTTATAGGAAATGATGACAGAGGCACTATTATAAATAATGATCATCTCTTTTTATCTTCTTCCGTAATATATATAAAAGAAACGTTGTTTGTTTATTGCTCAATTAGGCCCAAACAATTTAACCGATTGACAGTGACATTGTGTTGATAGGCACTAGCTGAGATACCAGATTAGAACATAGAACATATGCTATCAAGTAACCCACACTAACATTCCTGTAGAATTGTAAACGTCTTTTAGATATCTGTACATACCAATATCTCTATCCCTATCAACTTCAATGCGTATATAGCGCTGTATCGCTTACACGCGGCACATATAATAAGTAAATTTTATGATATTTTCGAAAACGAATCATATTATAATAATTAAAATTTTCGTGGATAAAACGATGAAAAAATAATTTACACAAAAACAAACACCGAACGTAAGGACCACACAAAACTAACCTTACACATAATTCCAACGGAATCTCTTCGCAATTTCAGACAATTGTAAATCACCTATTTGAAAAGTCCGCGGGAATGGGAAGAGAACAACCCCGGCGTGCACTTTATCAGAGGCGCATGTCAGCACGAACGCACCGACAATTCTCATTCGTCCCATATTAGCCATCTAACTGGTTTGCTCATAATAGCATTGACGCCTATATAGCATTCATTACCTATTTATTTATTTTTAAATACCTTAGTATCTTTACTAGTTAAGAATATTTTCACAATCATTTAATATTTTCTTTCCTCGTTTATTAACACTAGATTTACGGACATTGGTTATCAAAGTCACCATAAATTAATAAAAAATAATATTTATGATTTCTTTAACTTCAGCACTTAAATTCCACACCTCGATCATACACCTTTAAATTACAACTGGCTAGTGCGAATACGTAATTCGCACCTGTGTGGAGTTTAAGGGTTAAACATGAAATTTGAAATCCGTCAAGTTGACGGATTCCGTAAATCTAGTGTTAAAACATTTTGTGCAAAATAAGGTGTTTCGATATGATATTTGTTAATTACATAGTATTTAGTCATAGGATTACTACTCCTGGAGAAGTATTTTTGGGAGTGAATAAAACCCTGTCCGTCAAAAATAATTACTACCTATTCTACTAGTGTCCGAGACTGCATACATTTTTCTGTGTTATTCGCTATGTCGTCTCACACATCGTTTCCCTGCTTATTTATTATATGATTTTTATTATATGCCTCAAACTTTTCGTAGCAATTAATACAATGCTGTCATGAAGTATCAAATTACCTATTTAAATCGAATATTGTACCGTCACGAGATATACAATATTTTTTCACAATGTCTATGCTAGTCAGCTATATGTTTCTTTAAATTGTCATGATGATATTGCCGTATTGTATTACCCAATAAAATAATTTATTGACTTGTAACGCCCTAGCTCACAATCTCCAGAATCTCAATTTCGAGTACACGAAACACGTTCCTCGTTTTCGCGCAGGCTTTATTTCATTGACTAATTTTTTCCACTTCAGTTAACTTATTTCCTCATTTATTGTCGTTCTCAAATTTTTATTCTATCCTGGCTTGAATCTATCACTTGTTAGTGTCCACCCACGATTCTCATTTCATCTAATGCTTGTTTTACTAATAATATATTAATGAACAATATCAGGAGAGTTCTATTAGCTATCTGCAATCTCTTCTCTCTGTCTCTGCTTATACTGAATAAAAAGACTGGATTTTTAAACGTGATATTGCTTTCTTTTTAAATTTTATCCAATTTTGTACTTCGTGACATTCTGTGGCCCTTTACGACGCCCGAAAATCCGATACCATCGTGGGGACCGAGAAAAGGCCATTTATATGTATTACTTTAGACGGGGCCGCGATATCAAATTTCAATTTGCTGAATGAAAAAAAAATATATAAAGCATTTAGCATTGTTATGATTAATTTGAGCATACTCAAGTTAAGTTCAGTGAAATGCTTTTGACAGAACAAGATGTCTACTTCCATAGTTGGACTGCATGCGATAAAATGTTAAAAATAGGTTATACTCCATCTGTCAAGATCAGACTCTGATACCGCAGTCTAACTATAATATATTTTGTTTAGTTTTGACCTAGGCGTTCGTATCTGGTGCCCCAGCAATATTTATCAGGCAATTTCTATGAATTCAACTTTTTGTAGCGTATCTGCTGTCGCTTTGTCATGCTTACGTAAAAATAATATAAAAATACCCACCACAATCTCAGTGTCTGGTCCGACAATTTTCTGCCATTTAGCTTTGATAGCTGCACGAATTTGAGGAGTCAGTTCACTCGATGGATCGCTTAGCAGCGCTTCTACGTTCGTTGCTTCATCTAAATCCTCGGTCAGATGATCGTGCGTTTCTCCCTCTTGCAACACTGCACTATCAACCGTTGTATGCGATTCACCTTCCGGTTCAATTTCCGTAGTCGTCTCGCCGTCCTAAAATTAATAGTATTGTTATTTTCCAGTAGTAATTAAATCCTAACGAATTGTACTCTATTCATTTCATTTCATTCGTGGACGAAAAGTAAAATAAAATTGGGGCACCCGAATACATAATAAAATGTAAAATTAAAAGCATATGAAACAGAATGAATATATATTTTTACAAAGGACAAATCGGAACTGGGATTCATTAATTTGAAGTTTGTCTTAAATTTTGTGACCAACTGAGACGTTCAAGAAATAAAAGAACGACACCCTTGGTAAAATGTATCAAAAAATGATGTTCAGGTTAATATCAGATAATTTGAACTATTGGTCAATAAATATTCTACATCTACGATGTTGCGAGCATTCTATTATTCATAACAATATGCATAATAACGCAGCGCTTCTCTAACATGTTTCAGATGTTAATATGATCAGGACTATATAGCAGATGGTAAATTAAAAAAAAACTAGCTTTATGAAAGACAATGAAGAACCATTCCAGATTGGAAATCATTATTAATACTTCTATGACTGACGACGCATGGATACGGACGTATAAAGGATTTTATTGAGTGGTTGTGGAAAAAATTGGGTCACCAAATTTTCAGAGTAGTATGACGAGAACGCGGATTCGGATTGAGCAGTTAGCATTATTATAAAGAGTTAAGTACCATATTGACAAACAATATCGACTACCTATAATTTATGAGTGAAACCACAGTAAACAGATAGACTGTAAGACGGGCTTATATGTTGTTTCGAGGGAGCTCTAAGAAAACCGTGATAGTTACCATGGAGTGCGGATCTCCAAACCCCCTTGTGCTCTTTTTAGATTTTTGAAAACATCTGCACATCTGGTGTAGCCTTCAAAGTGGCAATGGTTTCAGATGTGAGTATTTGAATAGAGATCCTACTACTTATGGTTGGAGTTGATTGCAAAAAAAACAATAACTTTATATGCTCACTATGACTGAGTAGTCAAAATGTGTAGAATACAAATTTCCACGTGCTGGTATTTGACAGCCCTATCAAGATTGGTACTATAATACACTTTTAACACTCTAGAAGATGATATAATTCAAATCTCTTGCATCGTGGATATCTGAGAGAGGTGAATAATATACATATGAAAAAAAAATTATGCAAAAAAGAATTATATGGCATCGAGATGCTGCCTAATTTCGATTATTTTATGTTAGTTACCTTAAGCTGAAAACTGGCGAAACATTATAACACTTTGAAACAAATTACGTTACTGTTCATTGTAAGTAAATATTGCACTATCTTCCTCGAAAGATCAAATTCTAGGAGGAGCACAATCCTGTAATGAAGTTTATTTCAAGAAAAAATTCGGCGAAACATGATTACTGAGCAAAGTTATATCCATCGTAGGTCGTCTACGTCTTTAATTAAGGTAGTAATATTATTAGTATTTAGAATACATTCTCTGCTGTTTCCATATTCATATCTTATGTATATGAACAAGTCAGTGCACATAACGTCACTACAGTGTATTCTTTTTATATTATAGCTCGATACTGTACTTTACTACCATTGCATGGGTATCCAAATAGCAGGTTCTAGCTTTCGATCAGAGTCCAGAGGATCCTTCATAAATGTTCAATGTGTTACACTTGTTTTCACCCTTTCAAAGCACTCAGTCTTCGTTCATCCACTGCATTATTCATTCAGTTCTAAGTAGATGTAGCATTTCGAAAATTACCCTTGCAGTTTTTATGCTTGCCAATTTTTTTCTAAACTGACCAATTTTTTGTACTCTAACGAGATTATTCGTCAATTGATTACTTTTTCATAAATCAAACAAATTGTTTTATAGGGAATTAGCTTATTTTTGAACCTATAAACTTTTTTATCAGGTATTTTTAACACCAAACAGCTTGATTCTAAATTATTCAGTCATGTGATGTGCTTATCTCTGTTTCAATGAAATTTGCGACCTCCGTCAACCGTTAACACTTTGCTGACTGGTCACAAGTATACTCGTGTTTTCATTTCCGAATATTATTGACGGTCCACGAGTTAAATCGTATTTGCACTTACAATAATTTAAGTAGTATTTAAACTTGAAAGCTACATAGATCTCGGCTGCACGGGATAATTTTGGCCTGAAATAGACGGTCAGCCAAGTGTTAGAATAACTTTTTGATACGTTGTATTTTCACAGAATTGCATATTGGTAAAATATTTCTAAAAGCCGAATGGATTACTTTAAAAATTTAATACCATTAACCTCTGCCAACGACAAACTATCAATCGAAATTAACCAACCACTGTTGATTCTCACGAAAAGCGGTTAGTTGACAACAGTGGCGGAATAAGCACTGCGAAGTAACAATAAACATCATTCGTCTGAACAAGTAACAGGAGTCTAACAAGTGTACATTTTCATTGATTGGTAATAATTAAGATCCATTAAGAATTTACACTTTTCACAAGAAAGAATTTAGCAGTCAGCAAACTCGATACTGCTTGAAAGAATCTTTAAAATTATATACATTACTAACGTGCCGTAAATTTCTGTAAACGCATTATATGAATTCAGTTAGTATAATATATTAAAGTACAACTTACAGCACTTATAGGAAAACTAGGCAGGCTGGTGATAGAAGGTGAACCTGGTTGAGGTGGTCTCAGTTCGCTCGCTGCGATTGCTTGTTGTAATTGTTCATATTTCGGACCACGGAGATACCTTTCTAAACAAAGTACAACCGTTTGACCGGTACTTCTCAATACCTCAACAGCTTCATGATTCGAATAGCCTTGCAGGGAGTGTCCATCGACTTCGACGATTCTATCGTTGATTTGAATTTTGTTACTGAGATCAGCTGCACTACCCTCACTGATGCTCTTGACAAATATGCCCGATAGTTCCTCTGCAGCATGAAAAACAACAAAAAATAAATAACTTGAATATACATATATTTATCATGTGTCGAATGTTAATATACGTTACGAAGAAATACGTTACAATGAAATATAAATTTATTCAACCGAATAACCAAAACAGGGTGACATAAGAATTTGACAATTTCCAAATAATCTTCATTACAGTGTAAGAGTAGTCTTAAAGACTTGAATAATACCACTTGGTACTTCGAGAACAATGCATTAAAGAGTTCAAATGGTACGAAAATTGTACGTTGCCATAAGATCTGACTTTTTCAATCGAAAAACATATTCGGTCCAGGCATGAAGAATGCAAGAGACTTTTCATTATTCCTCTTGATGGAGTAAAATTAAAAACTAGGAGGATCAGGATGGTGACGAGACAAAACTAAGCAAAATGACTCAAGGAATCTCTTAGTGACTTACTTATATATTGTACTTTAAGAATAACTAATACGAAGTACATTAATACCTTTCTCACAGACGTAACCGGCAATTGTAATCCCAAGACCATAAATATCTTTTTTAAGCTCAACTGTGAAACGCTCCATCTCCGGCAATGAATTAACGTCCAAGGTCTCCATTGAAAGCACTGGCAAGTTTTGAATTTGCGCTGGAACTGGAACTCCTGGAATAATCGGAACTGCTCCGATTGGTACGGGATTACGTACCACGTCCATGATGAGGCTTGGCCGGGTCTTGAATCAGCAAATATTTTTCGTTATAATATCAAGTTATCAACAGTTTTTAAATTATAAAATGCTCGTGCTTTTGTTAACCAATTCGGCAATGACTGAAAAATAAATAAATAGGGCTTATCAAGTCGGACAGTGGGTTCGGCTGCACAGTGATAACGATAAGTGCCCGACTTAGCAGTCTGAAGGTATCGGGCTCGATTCCCGATCAGAATTCCTAATTTTTCGGAAATTCCTAGCCCTCTAGCGCTCCTGGCGGCCCTATGCATAGATTACTTACAGCGGGGGCAAGCTGGGCACCCCGTTATAACACATATACTACATATTTTCTAATTTGTAGTGAAAATTTGCAGAATTTTTAGTCTGCTCTATAAATGATTAATATAGTCAACGTACATAAGATATAGACTATCGATCAGACAAACACATTATCGCTAGTATGTCATTACAATGATCGACTCTCATTTTCAAACTATCTATAACACATATTATACTGTATTTATTCATATTATAATTGAATCTCTACGATTTCAACTACTGGAGGGGATTCGTTGACAGTATCGACAGAATGAAACTACGCTTATTTCAGATTTAACACAACTGTAACCAGTGGCATAGTACAATAATATGTCAGTTGTCAATAAGATGCACCTTAAGAAACATGTTCATTGTTTCCTTAATGTGAGGCCATCATTGCTCTTCAACCTTTTATATCAATGCTTAGTTCCGTAACAAGGGCAGTGCAATAGAAGATTTAGTGTATCCATGATACCACAATGTAGGTTCTACTGTAGAGTAGAATGTTAATAATCTGTGCTAATTTTTGACGCATATGGATTATTAAATGTTAAGTTTAGTGAAAAGTTTCAAACTGATGATTTTTAACATTGATAAATAATCTGTTTCTGCAAATGACAAGGAAAGTAAATTAATCTAATTGTATTATTTTTTACAATTTTTCTTCCAGAACAAACATAATATAAAAATGTTTGTAATAATTCGATACAATGATGTTATGAATAAATAATTTAGTGACAATGTTTATAAAATAAAATTGCATCATTACATAATCGTAGCTGTGATAGATTGAATCTAAATTAAGTGTAAATCAGCAAAAAAATGAATTGCATTTAAATGCCCATAATACCGGGATCGCATCGGGATCGCCGCTATAACTAGCGAAAACTAATGGCGAGTTACTCGTAAACACCAATGTAAACCCAGAGTGAAAAGGCGAATGAAGATAGTCGTTTTCATTAGAGTCTAAATACTTACATGCATCTCGATATCAGGCTCCTGCGAGTACACGTATCCATTATCATAACTAGTATCCCCCTGGAGTTGTCGTGCGTTGTAGGTTTCTGGGACACTTTGCACCAAATGTCTCTCCAACTCGTCCGGGTCTCCGAGAATTTTCGTGGGGACGATTGGAGCATGACTTCCAAGAGCCTGTACAATTAATTAAATGACAATGACAATTCAAGTCTGTTTACGCAACTGCCTCATCAATCACAGATCTACCGCATACTTAAGGGCTTACGACAGAGTATTGTAGAATTTTCAAAAAATTGCTTCTTTTCATTTTTTTTAAATTCTATAATGCTGAAAATTATTTGTTGTAATATTTATCGCGAAATTCGGAGAATTGTAAAAGTTGTAGAGGATTACGCGTAAAGCGGCTGCACCATGCGGCGTGGCCGGCGCGAACAGATATATGCGTTTCAGGTATATGGAGTGAGTGAAATTTCGTCGGTTAGTCGTTGAAGTCAGCAAGTATAGAGCTGTAGGAATTATTATATTGATCGGTGTATACGAATTCAAGAAGCAGAATAAAAAAGCTAATATCAGCGATTCGAATGTAACAAGAGGTAAGTAACAAAGTAACTAAATGGCTTGTAAAACTTTCAACGCGTTTCTCTCAAAACATGGTTTCAAATTTGGCGTCCCTGATATCTCGAAAACGACTCGACAGATTCTTATGAAAAATTATGACAACATACTTGAAAGGGCTCCTCTCTTGTTGACGTTTTCACTTTTCATTTTTTAAAGAGTCATTATACGCGGAATATAAAACATTCTTGCTTTTGTACTGATATATTGAAATATAGCATCAAGATATTTTACTACATGATAACTTTGTCCTAATTACCTCATAATTTAAAATTCAATCGTTAACTCTAAATGCAGTAACAGTTACGCACCTGGTAATCTGGTGAGGTTGGCTCGACTGGTCGAGCAACGACAAGACGAACGTGAGTGCCCGATTGTCGCAACACTGCAGCAACTTGCTCGCTTCCCATCCCGCGGAGATTGACATCACCGATCTGCAAGATGTGGTCTCCACTCTGAAGCCGATTATCCTAAAATAAAAATATTTTTATGCTAACGGTCTTCGATATGTATTACTATCATATTAATTCTTTTTAATGCATTGAATAAGTAGTTGACCTCCACGAAACAACCTTCCGTGTAAAAACCTCGCCAAGTACAAAATTTCTGTAAATTCCCCACCTTAAAAGAAAATACTGATATCATGCATTATTGTTTTACTAACAACAAATATTGATATCATATTATAATCCCAAGTACATAACTCAGTGCATATGAGGAAAGAAGTGCGATAGAGGAAAGGGTAAGAGAAATCTTGGACGGAGGAGGCGTAGGTGAGGGATAAATGAAAGGCAGAAACGAAATAATAAAAAGGAGGCGGAAGAAAGAGATACAGAATGAAAAAAGGCATGGAAAGAATGAAACGGAAGCGGAGGTCAAAGAGCGTGCGAAATAAAATATGGGTAAGAAGAGAAGGAGAGATAAAGATGAGTGGGGGAGGAGAAGAGGGTGCGAGAGAGAGAGAGAGAGAGAGAGAGAGAGAGAGAGAGAGAGAGAGAGAGAGAGAGAACCGAGTGAGCGTGTAAGGGAAAGCAAATAGAACGGAGCGTAGATATACGGAAGTAAAAGTAAAAGGAGATGCGAATAGGAATAAGATGAGAATGAAATGTAAAGACTATATACATATATTAGATCATAAGTAATAGAACAAGGAAAGGTGTCAAGGAAAGCGGAAACGGAGCCTTGTAACCCTTAGGGGATACAATAAACACACATACATAAGTCACTATATGTATACTGCATGTTTTACGATTTGACACTAGCTCATCATTTTAATTGTACTTTCGAAATTTCTTATAACGGCTTCGCGACTCTTTTATATTACTACTGCTTTTTATATTTAATTATAATTTAATGGTCATTTAATCTTATATATAAAAATCTCGTGTCACGGTGTTTGTGGTCGCACTGTTACGAAACGGCTCGAACGATTTTTATGAAATTTTTCATGTATATTTGGTAGGTATAAGAATAGATCGTAAAGTATATTTCATACCGCTAGGTGATTAGTGTGTCCCTATCAAGAAAAATTTTTTGTATTTTTTTGGACCAAAATTTTTTTTGTATTTTTTTTTATTCGGCATCAGATAATACCTATAACTCCAAATTTTCACACTCCTACCTCCACCCTTCCATATCTTAATACGCGATAATCTTATACGCGATTTTAGTATTTTTTTTATGAACAATATCCAAATAATTTAATCGTCGTTCGTGTTTCAAACAGAACGAAATTATTTATATCGTTGAACGATAGATGGCGCCACGTTCGCCTCATCAAACTTTCATCCACGGATGCGTCACGCACGCACGTCATTTTGACATTTCGATCATGAAATGTCAATTTTGATTTATAAGCAATATATACGTATTTTATGATTGTAAAAAGGTTGATAAAGTAGTATAAGTTGGAGAGTTCTGGATATAGATTCCTGCACCGACATAATACCGACACTCCAGAGCCTTCGAAGGTGGGTGTCCGTGCTAAGTTATCGTCGTGAGCTCTACGATTTCTGGAAGTGACGTCATCAGGACCCCTCGATTCCAAGAATTTTCGCTCGATTCCGGGAATTTTGCGCTCGATTCTAGGAATTACGCACGATCGAGAACCTTCTAGAACATTCTAGAACCTTCTAGAACATTCTGGAAGCTTCGACGGTTCGTGTCCGTGCTAAGTCGGGAAGGATCGCTCCCAGAGCCGGCGGTCCTCTCGCGCGACGTTTTGAGACAGCCCCTTGCCCCCCACCCCGGAAAGCCATCCAGAAGCTTCGACGGACTCGTGCACGTTCGTGCAGGTCTCGGACGTCAGCCCTCAGTCCGTTTGACCTCGAACGTTATCTCGCAGAATTGCGCAGCATCGCTGATGCAATCCTCCAGGAATTTTCCAGAACTTTTGTCCCTAACTTCATAGCGCAGGCTAGTGCGTAGCATCGGTGAATCAGAGAGAGAGACGAGCGGCATCCCCTTTGAGCTCAGTGCCGAAAAGCGGTTTCGGCGACTTTTGCGTCGAGGTTGATTCCAGGAAAAACGATACCCTTTCCCATGCAGATTTCGGACGGTAGGCGACTCGACCTCGAACGTTATCTCGCAGTGGTGGCGCGTTAGCCTCCTCATTCCACTGAGAATCCCCCATCCCCCGATTCGTCAGCTTCCTCATCCCACTGAGAAGCTTCGCGAATTCCCCATCCCCCAGCCTCGTGCGAGAGCACCGGCGAGTTCAAAGTCATCCATGTATCGGTTGTTCTAATGCGCAATACCGGTAAAATACTAAAAAAACAAATACATTCATCAGTAAGTACAACAATTTTGGTCTATTTGTGTGTGTGTGTATTACAGTGAACAATTTTAATTTATAAGAAAGGTTGGTAAAATACTAAAAGAATAAATCCATTATCGGTATATCGTTTTTCATCAGTAAATAAAACAATTTTGTCTATTTGTGTGTGTGTGTATTACAGTGAACAATTTTAATTTATAAGAAAGGTTGGTAAAATACTAAAAGAATAAATCCATTATCGGTATATCGTTTTTCATCAGTAAATAAAACAATTTTGTCTATTTGTGTGTGTGTGTATTACAGTGAACAATTTTAATTTATAAGAAAGGTTGGTAAAATACTAAAAGAATAAATCCATTATCGGTATATCGTTTTTCATCAGTAAATAAAACAATTTTGTCTATTTGTGTGTGTACAATGAAAAAAAATTCAGTTGATTCAACTAAATGTATTTTGTTGATTAGAGATTTTGTCGAGTCAACAAAGTAAACAATGCTGACTGACTGATCCGGGTTAATTCTCGCATTTAGTTGAAATAACAGATATTATGTTTGTTCACTTGAATAACGATTTGTTAATACAAATAAATACTTATTTTGATGTAATCCAACTGACAGTACAGACCGTTTATTTTATTTAACAAAATGTTTTGTTGCACTGAACCGGAAAATACGTTAAGATATGTTTGTGATTTGGTTGAATCATGCAATCTTTCTGTTGAAATATCTAATGCAATTGAACTAAATCATTTCGCGCATAAATGTGTATACTGATTTGGATGAAAAAAATTCTATGTTGACCTGATCGAAAAATTTGTTGATAAAACCCCGTGTGTCAACTGAATATCTGGTTATTTCAAAACCCTCTGTATGTTAGTACAAATATATATCGAATTATATTCACCAGTTACTTTGTTGAATGTGAGGTAGGTATGATGATAAACTTTATACCATTTCCTATCATTGATCCAAATAATTCGTTTATTTGATTTGAATTTCAACTTAGTTAGAACAGACATACGCACTTTCTCGACAGCACTTGGTTCTACGAATCACAGATAGTGTTGACTCAAATATGGCTTCATCTTAAGTCAACATTATTGTATTTCGATTAATATGATGCCGTACGGTTCATCCAAACCTTTTTTTCAGTAAAATAATAAAATTTCGTTCAAACACCTCTAGGACCTGCCGGTGGCCGCTAAACTCGACGGATCCGTTTCGGTCCACCGATAGGTGGCAAGCTGTTTCCGCAGTTAAATATAAGTAGTATATAGAATAAATCTGTTCTTATCAGCTTAATATCTGATACGTTTCCTATTGGGAAACCAGAATATTAAACTGATTTTTGGAACTTGGCGGAGTAACTGGGGCTTGCTCCGACTGTGCCGCGGGTTTGATGATTGCTTCAATGAATAAAAACCTTCACTCGTAGTAAAGCGATTAAGCTGCTGATTTAATAATAGCTTTTGTTATTTCAACCTGATTAGCAACGAAACGTTAAATGTATTTAGTTGTTGTAAACCAAGAATTACTAATACCAAAAAATCACGTCGTCAAATGATGTACTGTATTGTTTGGTGTTGATACCTGCACTTTCTTGGTTCAACGGAACGGACATTTCCTACAACATTGGCTCATTTTTGTTTCAAGCCAGATTCCGTTACATCAACAAATAATATTTTTATTCGAAACAAATATTTCCATTTTTTTGCAAAAATATTTATTTGGAAAACATGACCTTTATTTCTTCGAAAACTGAGATAATTGAAGCAACAAAATGTTACATTACTCAAATAAATATACACGTCAAATCGACTAAATATTCGATGATCATTAACTGAATTTGGTCCAAACAACACAATATCACATCACACGTATTGTATTTCATTTTGCACAAACAACGAATTGTTTTGTACGTGTTACATAATATTTATTTGACCGTATAGACCCGCACGATTTAGTTGAATCAAAAAAAATTTTGTTGAGTCAACTGACTTTTTTTTTTTAGTGTATGTATTACAGTGAACAATGCCAGCAAGACGCAAGGGGGCCCATTTAGACTGTCGAACGAATAAAGCAACAAACATGCGAAATAGCAGAGCAGAAAGAATAGATGAACAAATCCAACAAGATAACGAAAATATGCGTGTGAGCATGTAGCAATTGCGTGCATCTCAATCACAAGAGGCACGAGTTGAACGAAATCAACAACGACAATTGGAACGGAGACAAGCGCGCCGGTTCGTAGTTAACACACGCAGAGCAAATGACCGACAACGCCAACAAGTACATCGAGCATTTACATCCGCTTCGTTCCTTTGCCTCGCATTCGAGTACGAGCCAGATATTGAATATTCCGCTCAACCGAAAGTGCTGATTGGTGCTATGGGCAAAGAATGTCCCCATTGTCATGCGCTCAAATTCAAACATGAGTCAGCCGGGATGTGTTGTGCTTCAGGAAAAGTGCAACAACCAGAAATTGAGACACCACCAGAACCATTGAACGGCTTGCTCATCGGCACGGATCCAGATTCAAACCTGTTCCTGAAGTCCATTCGCACATTTAATTTATGCTTCCAAATGACTTCGTTTGGAGCAACAGAAATAGTTCACAATACTGCAGCAAATGGTCAACAATACAATTTAACATTCAAAATCAAAGGCCAAGTAAGCTCATAAAGTAAGCTCATTGCTGCCAATGCCAAACGAACCACATAAATTTTTACAAATCTACTTCATGGGTGCTGAGGACATCAATCGTGTGGATGCATGTTGCGCTGGGTCATCTATTACGTCATCTATTACACGCCTGGTCGACTAGTAATTTATAAAACGTTATGAGATTTCTTATCGAGTATTACTTAGCGGATCCGTGCCAGAAATCAGTGCTGTAAAATTTTGGGCATGGATCCACAAACGATGCATGTACAAATCATAAAGTTACATACACACTCATGTCTTATGATTTTTTTTTAATGGTGAATGTTATCTATATAATTACTGAAAAAAACAACATAAAACACTTATATTGCAGTAATATTTACAAGACTTGTTTTTCCATTTACTAATTAAATTAGTAGGTATTTTTATATCACCGATTTAATTAATAGAATTTCACTAATTTTCAGTCCTTCGTTTATAACTGCGATGATCAGTGACTATATACCATTGCTTGTAGGCTATCAGTTCAATAATTTCTCGTTCATCTCATTTCATGCTGTTGTCGATATAATATTATTTTTTCAAATTATGGATACTAATTAACTATTCGATTTCATCAAATATGACTCATCAAGTATTTAATTGATTTCAACATGTTATCGAAATTTCTTTTTTAATTCTAATAGGGAAATAATATTTTTAATTATTTATTGGGACCAATAATAAGATAAGCTAGTTGTTCCTGACATTCAGTTATCAATCAAATTCAATTTTTGTCATACAAACAATCTTGTAGCAAATATCAATAAAAACTGAACGGGCTTTTTAAACAATTTTCATATCACTATCTTACATTTCACTTGTCAGTGCATCGACAAGGCCTCCTTTACTGTAGTATTAAAAAGTGTTTGACCATCTTGTCTTCCAACAGGACAAGCATTCCTTCGAACAGACAGAATTAATCAACTATCTTTGATGCAACACAAAGGATTTAAACACCCTCAACTCTCTCATCTTCCTTTCCCCGTTTCGTCATTCTCTCTCATACTTCACTTTTTCTCTCTCATTTACCTACATGACTCAATTAAACCCAACCACTAAGAACAAGTCCAACGCCAACCGTATTTCATTAAGAACCATTTATAGGTGTCCATAAGATGAAAGTGATTATAGGATAGAGAAGACTTTATTGGATGAGTGATCTTTGAGAAAATGGAAAACCAGAGTGTGTACTTCCGTCATGCTGGGTAAAGGGTCTTGAAAAGCCCTCTAGAATACAGGAGGGAAAAAATGAGATTACCGGAAAATAGGACATCACTTTAGCTACTATATGATTACATTTAAAGAAGAAGGCAGATGAAGTTTCCTTTAAGGAATAGAAATGTTGAATCAGTATATCTCGCCAGACAACGGAGGCTCTAGTGTCATTTCTTATTGCAGGAGTAGAAATAAAAATTCTAGGGGTATGTAGAATATTATTCGCCAACTACATTTATAACCAAACTAAATTTAGAATGATCAAGAGGTACTAAAATAGTAAATTATAATATAGATCTTGCAGGATTATTGCAAACGTTACAAGTACCATTTTAATGTAAAACTTTTGTGTAGTATCTTAACAGCTTTTTGTATTGTGATAAAAGTAATAGAAGATATCACCATAATTTAACTTAAATTGCATGATAACCTATATTTTCACGTTTAAATCACTAATGCAAATCAACCCGGCGAAATGGAACTAACAATGATCTTTGAATCTGGAACGAGATACCAAATTTGTCCATGAGCAATTCTAAATGTAGAAGGGAGAAGGAAAAGGAAGTTGATCATGAAAAAGCAATAAGGGTGAAAATGGCGTCCGGTTATTTTAAAGGGGAAAAAGCGTCGAATGATTTATTGTGCACATTTAAAATCAATTTATTGCGGAAGGAGGATGAGGTCAATAAAGTGGGGAATGGAATGAATATTAATTGGTGCAATTATCTTGGTTAAAAATAACCGACTAATTCACGCGAAATTATAATTAAATCTCAAAATGAAATACTCACGCGATCAGCAACTCCTCCGGGGAGTATTGTCTTGACGACGACTCCGGTACTCCGACCACCAATAATTCCGAAACCAAGACCGCTGCCATCATTGATCAGGTTGATCACTTCTACCTGTGCCCATTCCGTGTTTAGCTAAAAATATTTTAAAAAACAGACAAGAATTTATAGAGAATCTATTGATATGACTCTTTTTATTACATCGTTTAAAATTATCAATTATACTTTAGCATTTGTACAACCAGATGTAGAAAAAATTGTTAATCTGCAAAAATTTCGTAAAGTAAATATCTAATTCCTATTTCGCCTTCCCTATCTCTATTCCTACCCTATCCCTATCCCGATTTCTCTATTAGTATACAATACATAACATGTATTATTTTGTGTAGTTACTTTTTCTTCGTTTTTAGGCATATTATTAAATGACATGTACGTACGTTATTAGAATAAGTTTCAAAGTTGTTATATTAACACGCTTAATGCATATAAAAATTATCAAGGTTTACATCTCTAATACATGTTAATATAATACTTTCACAGGTAAATTATGAAATAATACTCTTGGAATGGAATAAAAAGTGACTAAACAAAATAATAAAGGCAAATATGTTAATATAACAAACGTAGAATTGTAATGCAATGCTCTTCACAAGTATTTGTTGAATTAATGAGTACCTCATATTTGATATTGTATTTCCTTATTGTTCTTTAATAATACACGCTGAAAAATTATTACTAGAGTAATGTGTAGTATTTGGCGAACAAGAAATTTTAATGACAATGACAATAAACCAGTTTTACTTCATAAATCTTACAAAAATGGCTGTCGTCGTTAGAATTTTATTATTGCCCAAATATTAACCCTTTCGCTACAACGCGAATTTTTGAACTTGCACTAGTAGGCCACGCTACAAATTTCATATTAAAAATTTTATGACAAAGAACTGCGAAATATATTTAAAAAACAGTACAATCTTGTCAATAGCAGATTTTCAATCGTTAATATTTATGAGTAATTTACAGCACATTGCTACGAGATTATTTTTTGGTGAGAAAATCTACATTGTATACCTCCTGTAATATAAGAGAATCATCTTATTTGACATGGATATTCAACTACGTGAATGAATAGTAATTAACGATTACTAATGAACTCTATTAAAAGAATTATTTTATAATCGGAAAGTGATTATGAAACAGATCATGATAATGACTTATCAGTTCAGACCTACGCCATTTATAATTTACCTCTTTCGTGCGTATGGCACATGATTAATGATAGTGTTCATATAATTTTACAGAAACAGGATACAAAATTCCTACCCTAGTACAAGTTTTCCTCTGTCAGTCCAGGGCCTGTCTAATTCTCTATTGGGCCAATACGGACCCAGCAAGGATCTTGACGGGCTCTCTATTTTCATAATGAAATTCCTGCTAAAGAATTTTACAATAGCCAGTTGTAACCATAGTAAGGAACAAATACTTTAGTGGAATATAGTAGAATAATGTTATGAAAATGTGTGGTCGTTTCTGAAACGCTTTGCGCATTCGTTAGGGGTGTGGATGCACACACTTATACAGGGTTATAGAAAATATCGATCTGATCATAGTACCCGTTATATTACAACAAATGATATTATATTTTACTGGACGATGTTTAATAAAATAGTGACTGACTTGTGGTGTATTTGTACTGTACCCCAATTTTTATAGAAACTAATGTCACGTGGAAAATAGATGTGAAATTATCATCATCTCTATCATAAAGTCGATACAGGTCCTTGCCATTTTCCTTTCTTTCATTTTCTGATTCATCTTTATGTTTTTTTATTTACCGTTATTCAATTATTAACTCATAATATAATGTAAAGGTTGTAATCGTAAAAAATAAAAAAAGGGAACTAAACATTCTTTTACAACCTGCAAGTAATAAATACGGACAGAAAACATACATGTATTGTTGAGAGACTTTACTTGGGATTTTGTTTTTGCTCTTCTGCATTTTTCTATCATTTTATTCCTCTATTTAAGGCAAGTATCACTTTGATATTCATATACAGACTGTTAATTATTATTAACATTAAATTTAGTTAGAACAAAAATAAATTCAATAGTAGGCAGATATCATCACAGCATTTGAGTTCATTCTAAAGTATCGGTTAATAAACGAATTCGTATAATTATTTGAGTTGTTATCAAGGAAAATAGAGAATAAATCATAACCTTGAATTGTTAAAATTTAATGATTTGGACAAATATAGTGACGTATACTTTTGGAACCTACATTATTATTCTAGACAATTAACGAAAATATTTGGATACTTTATTTTGTTAAATGTTGTAACCCTTTGAACTATGGTAGTACTCAGGAGTACCATCTGGCAGCTCTATAAATTAACATAGTAATTTATATCCGATTCAAGCGAAAATTAGTACCCGGAGGTTTTAAGGTTCTCTGAATTGAGATCTGAAGTAAGAATATTCAAATTCAAAATAGCTAACCCAATATGGCGGATCTAAATAATTTCGCTGTAACAAAAAGTGCTCTTTTATTTTCTTTGATCTCAATTATTATGAAATTCAGTATTCGGCAGTTTTTGATGTCGCTGATTGCGAACGTGGACTAAAAATTCAGGAATTTAAAATGGCGAATCCAATATAGCGAACCAAAATGAAAAAAATTGACATAACAACATGACGTATCCAGTATGACAGAACTAAGTAATTGAGTTTAGATTCATAATCAACGACCTCAAAAGTCTCTTGAACAAGAATTTTCATATAAATCAGTTTATTTTTCATCGCTTCAGGCCGCTATATTGAACCCGCCATTTTTAATTTCTGAATTTTGAGTTCAGATTCATAATTAACGATCACAGAAACCTTCGAGTATCAAATTTCAAGTAATTAATAAGTATGTAAGAAAAAATGTATGCTTCAAAGAGTTAATGGGTCGCATAAAATACGTTTTTGATCAATGAACATCTAAAGCCGCACACTTTATTAATTAATTAGCAATCTATAGCTTATATTCGAACAAATAATAGAGATGCCAATATAAATGCTGTGTTTTATAAATATGTCTAGCGAGGAAACAGTTTCCGGTACTCCCCTCCGATTTTGTTCATTTCGAGATGTTATTCTTTACAGAAATTTCAGTAATACGTATTTTTTTCTATTGACGGAAAAACGGTTTTAAGGAATGAAATGAACTCCCAAAATTAAACATCTTTAGCAGTAGTTTCACAGTTTTTACTAATTCCAGTTGAGATATCTAAATGAAACCACTTACATAATAATGTTCATGACAAATAATGGAAAATGAATTTTGTTCAATTTTGATGGGGTGAAATTACATAAATTTATAGGAGTTGAAAGTTACAACATTTTTATAACAAAAAATTATGCGTAGTATTTTAATGAAACCAATTTGCATTTCTATACCATTATACGCTTCTTCAAATTTTTTCGAAATAAAAAGAATTGTAAAACTGCGATTTTACAGTATCTGCTATTTTGAATTTCGAACTTTAAAGTCCAGAATTCATTTCGGCAACCTCCGAAACTTTTGAAATCCAAGACTTCGCTAACGTACAAGTAACGCCAGACGGGGTCAGAATACGAAAGGGTGGTTTTTGTAAAAAAAGACAACCGAACACGTTATTGAAACGAATAAGTTTCTTAGTTAACGCATAAAAAGAATTTTGTAATTGGAAAGGGAAATTTAAGGAAAATAATGCGATTTTAACGGAAATTTAATTGCATACATATGAGTAGGGGAAGTTTACCCTTTAAACGAGGTGATTTTTTAAAAAGCGCAGACACCCGTTTCTGTAAACTTCAATTTATCGCCACTGAGGTGTCAAATTTTATTCTCCTTGCGCGATTATTCTTAGGTTAGAACAGACACATGTGTCAATGGATACAAAATTCCGTGTATAGTTTAGACTTCTCAATTTAATTAAACTAGAAAAAAGTCTTCTCTTTTGCACTTCTTTTTCTAATTTCTGTAATTCTTATGTACATATTTCTGTGAAATATTCCTTCGACCATTTTTCACACGTGGTCACGCAATTCGCCTGTTTTCTTTACAGTTCTCTATCTCGATCTCCATTCTATAACGTTTGCTAAAATAATAAAGCATATAAAAGGCTGGAACATCATAGTCTTATTAGACAATCTCATGGTGGGTAAATTTAACACGATGATATGTATCCAATCTGCATGTAATTGAGTAAGATACAAGAGACGATACTCTTAGTGTTATTGGCCTAGTGTAAGCAGGCCTTGCGGGCTGGCTCGCGACGAAATCTACGCTCCGTTTAAACACGTTCTGATTGGTCGCATTACTGAAACTTCAACCTTGATTATCTAGAAATTTTGATATATGAAATAAAAAATGAAAATACACGTATTCTTTAGAATTTGACAAGGAATGCAACGATGTTACTACAGTGCGTTTCATTAACGAACACCCTGTATAAACGAATTATTAACTAAGCTACGACACGCATGTTTTCAGGCTATGCCAAAGTGCAAGAGAGCACACGGTCAACTACAAGTTCACCGATCACTACGGTTCCCAGTTAATACCCATATATACAGACTTATTCAGTAGAAACACACCAGCTGAAGTTGGGCCCAAGTGGCCGACACGGCAGTGTGGCCTCTTCAAAAAATGACATCTAGTCACAGGTCATCGTCACTAATTCAGATAAGCACGCACTGACAGTTCGCATAGCAAACAGTTAGGTTTTTGAAATATTTCAATAGTTAGGTTACTGAAATGATTAGTAACCTCCTTCTGCCAGTAACTAAGGGATGGATGAAGATAAGAAAATTGAATAAACCCAAGTCCTCAGATTCCCCAACACTCTTTGGTAAGCGTCTCCTATGTCCCTACCACACCGCTAAATTCCCAGTAATATCCTAACACTCCTGTGAATCCTTTTTAGATATCCTGAAACTGTCCTGACAGTTATTGTAGGCTGTTGTAAAAATAAATCTTAAATGATATTACATTTTGTCATTACAATAATAATAGTAATTAACTATTTCAGTAACCTTACTATTGAAATACTTCAAGGTGAAATAATTAAAAGGTTGGAAGAAAGATAGGTGAAATAATCAACTGGAAATATGTAATCAAAAATTCTAAATGATCAATGCTGCCCTATCATATTGCGATTTAAAAATAGAAGGTGATATTGGATACCGTGTTATAAAAAATTCACCTGATAATTCTTCAATCACTCGACCCCGTTTCACAATTTAGAAATAGGATTCATTTCGAGGTAACATATATGTGCATTATCCAGAACGTTATTAAATTTCGAAAGTCTAGACATTGGAGGCATCGATAAAATACTTACGTTATATAGGGCACGGCTATAACGCACAGTTATTGAACACAGTAACATATTAAAATACTATCCAGATCAAAATTTTCCCAACCGAACTAGGAATTCGCTGATCACTATGGTTCCCACTTAATACCTATACATAGGATTTTCATTAGTGGGAACAGTTAAACATTATAAAAAAATCCCATTTTTTGTTAAAGGAAACAAAGAGTACTGCAAGTATCTACAATTGCATTACGAACAAATAACTTTGTATGATACTATTACAGCCACGTAGGGTGACTCAATCCAGACGAGAGACTTGGGCATCGATCGCCGGTACATTGAAAAAATGAATTTGTAACGTCAATAGAAATTTAATTCACATAACCGCACATGCTGGTTACCGGTGAACAATCATGTGTTAAATCATTTCAATCGTACAGCACGGTAATTCTTTCCAAATTTTTTAATCAATCGAAATGATTACAAATCAAGATCAATGGAACACTCTTTTATACTTCGTGCAATTGAATTTTTTTTGAATTAATGAAACATACAACTTATTCAAACAAATACAATTACTTTATCCGATTTTCATATGCTTTACAGTAGCTTCTAGACTATTTTTAACATTATTACTTCTACATAAAAACAGCCATAAAAAACATGTTTTCTATTCTCAATTGAGAATCGGTACGATGCACGTGTTAATACGGAGTCACAATAAATTGGCCAATGTCGCGAAAATACTACAGCCTCATTTAACTTAAGAACGTGTTAAATATCACGAGCACGACTGATCGCCATTACAGCGTGTCTCCGACTAACTGTCGCCGAGCCTTTCCCATCTTGACTGTAGTCACTACTGGCACGCTCAACACCCGAACCCATCGTGAGAATTGACGCGCTAACTCTTACAAAAATATAAGGTTCATTAACAATGCATTTTATTGGAAATTGATATTTTTATACTCTAACTACAGTACTTACGCAACCTTATGTATTTATACCAAAAATCATAACCTCCCAGGGATGTCCTGATTAGACTCCAAGTGATCAAGATACTTAGAGTAGCTGTGTCGCTACGCTAACACATTTATATTAAAGTGTGCTACGTAAAATTATTATTCTGATATTATATGAGAGAGATACACTTTAATTGTCGCCCTAGCAGACAAATTTTCGAGTACACAATTCTTCATTTTCTAATAACCATAGACGCTAAACGCAATTCACACTTGAAACAACTATACCAGTCTCATTATTTTAATAACGGTGTAATCAATTCAAATCCGCGTCGATTAATCCAAATACATTTTCTGTGATTGTAGCTGGTAGTTGATATTACCAAGTCTTTTCTCAATGCAAACACGAATTGCCAAAAAGTTTGCAATATTGCGGAAAACCCTTCGAAATAATTATTCATAAATAAAAGCATAATAAGTTCATCGAATTACAGAATTGTGTAAGATGCTAACATAGATTCGTACGTTGGGCTATTTAACGCTTTATTCAAAAGAAAAAAAAACGGTATGTCAAAGAAAAACCATTTGTTGGTTACTTGGATCCAAAGCCCTTATTGTCAATTTCCATATAGTGGCATGTTAAAATACGCGAAGGCTAAACCTCAAGCCATAAAAAACTTTAAACACCTCCACAAAGTAGCCCCAGTTTACGATAACCGACAAGAGCTGGTATATCGTAAATGGTAACGAAAGTGCGGAAAGCTAAAACCCACATTATACCAGATGAGTGAGCAACACAAAATTCTTTTCTTCACGTCGCCAAGTAAGAAAGTTTAGACACGTAGAGGTGAATTAATCATCGTAGCTAAGAGAATGCGTAATGGACTGTAATAATATAGTAAATGATAATAATCGTGATCCTCCCGGTCATACCATAAAAGATTGAGGTGATGCATATCCTGTGCTTTGTTTAGGGATGACTTCGCGTTTAAATAAATTTAATCAGCAAAGATATGAAGTAACATACCACGACTTTAACCTTCTCTTAGACCTTTTCATAAATCGTTTTTCATTCTCGACAAAAACGGATCAAGTAAGATAAAAAAAATCGGTCTTAATATTTATGTACTCGTATGGGCCCGTTTGCACTTCCTTATTAGACATATAATTAAATCAAACATCTCAAATAAATAACTATCGTAATAAGCATCCTTGCTCAAAAAGGCTTAAATAATATTTTTGCGCATAGTAATAATATGTTATCTGCCGCACTTTCTTCTACTTTCAAGTGAATTATTTAGAAATATCATGCGGGTAACTATGACAGCTGATAAATGTGAAAATCCTTGAACATTGAAAAAATACGAGAAAAATGACTGGTAATATTTTTGTTTAAATTATAGACATATTATCTATGACCTTTAGGAGCTGTAAGAGCTGGCGATGAGTAATAATGGGTCTTATAAAGATAACTTACCACCATGTCAGAGCCAGTTTTGGAAGCGTCGCTAACAGCGGAGGGACTTCTTTCGACGACAAGTCCTCCGGGAACGGGTGTTGAGGTTGGCGTAGGAGTAGGACCTGGGGTAGCCGCTGTAGTGGTACTTGATTGACTAGGAGTTGTTGCGACAGGAGGTGTCGCAATCGAGGAAACCGAAACCGAAGCTGAAGCCGAATGTTCCTTATCGGAGCTCGCCTGGCTACCTGGAACTCCAGCACTGATGATTGCTCCAACCCCAGCCGCTCCTCCTGCTGCAGCTGTCGAACCCGATGCCCCGAACAATTCATCCGTCGGCAACGAACTCCCAACGTCTTGTTGGCCATAACAAACAACACAAAATTCAAGTTCAAATAGGAAATAAATAAGTATAATTCAAGGTATTATTAGCTTTAAATGTTTCTATTGAATTTAAATATTTCAGTTGCCTTAAATAAGTTATATCGCATAAAATCAGTCGGGTAACTTTTACATTGACGTTGAACGATCAATATAGTAATAAAATTATTATCGAAACAAAATATTTTGTTAACGTCATACAAGATTTAACAAAATTTCCTTAAATAGTAAAGACATTATTTGCTCTTCGAAAACACATTGGCAGAAGAGAAATTTGTAAATTAATTAAAAAAAACTTATTTCATAAACTAATGTTTTATAACGAAAATAAGGCTATCGGTATGAGACAGAACTTTCAATTCTTACGTAAATAAAACAAGTAGAAATTTAAGAAACAACAAAATCCAAACAGATATTGATCTCTGTAGGTGAAAAATCCTTTAAAATAAATAAAATAACAGATAAAATCAAAGCTTCGGATTGGTACAAGTATGTTTCATTAAAACAGTAATTTCACTAAATAGTGTAATTACCTTGGGCACTTCTGGCAACAACTAACTCTACCAGGCCACGGGCCTTTTGCAGGATTGAAATCGCCTGTTCATGGGATATATTCGAGTCCAAGGGTTGTCCATCTATAGCCAGTATTTGATCACCCTCCACAAGACGACCATCGCTGAAACACATACGAAATGCGCTAATGAAAATCACATTATTATCTGAATTATCGTACTATAAGATGTCTACAGAGGCAGCAGATGTATCCTCTGACTTTTATTAGAGGAAAAGGGAAGATTTTATACTAAAAAATAAGTCGACCGATGAGAAGAACGTACGAGAGAATGAAAAGCAGTTATTTTGCAGAAAATATACGCTTATTCTTATCAGACGGTATTTATAGTGTAATGAATGAGCGGGTTGTAATTTACGAGAGAATTACCTGCTTCATATAATTTGGGATATAACGCGATGCTCATTCGAATAGAATCTTTTTTTTAATTTTTTAAGTAAACTGGGGTAACTCGAACATCTTGGATAGAATTATGCTATCTAGACTACCCACACTAAACATCGGTTTAATGTGGATCAAGCTTAAGATTTATGACTTCTAAAGATGTTGGCATTGGTATCCTGCAGACATCGCACGTTGCACAAATAAATATATAATTACTTTTAATATTCATTAATACAAGTTTATGAATCTTTAATAGCTTGGCGATGGATAAGTTTTGGCATAAAAATTTCATAATTGCATTCACAATTATGTACATACATCACCAAAACACATTACTGATTCATTCTTATCCATGAAATTTTGTTGTTTCGGTAGCGAAATAGAAGAATCGAATTAGTTAAACCCTACCTATGTATATTTTAGTATTCATGTAAAAAACTAATGTATGGGGTATTTTACAACCCTGGGTAGGCTTTGAGGATTAAGTAAAGTCCCGAATCGATATTATAAATTCAATTTAACCCTTGAAATTCCCGATTTCTTTGACGTTTCCATTTGCCGGTTGAAAGCTTATAACTTCAGCTTTGCTTTAAGAGATCCTATAGTTAGGACTGGAAGGTGCAACTTGGAACTTAGCGAGAGTTCTAAATCCAAATTTCACTCTATAACATATCCTACCAAATTTTTGAACATTATTTTAAGTCTATAAATATGTGTTAGTCGGAACCTCTAGGTTTAAAGAGGGTCCATTATTGACGCACGCAGTTAGGCCTTGGACGATAATATCGAGTTTTGTAAAAATCATATTAAACCTCAGCTGTTCTAAAGGGGACACAATTACCAGTTGGACGTTCAAAACGGTATTTAATTTTAATGTATTTTCCTATTCTATAAAACTCACTGTTACCCTCGAAATTCTCCTGAAGAATAAAGAGAGCCCAACCTAGGTTACAATTTTGGCTCGGAATCTGCATTATTCTTGTCTTCTTATTTTTAATAGTCAACAGCTTACACATCGCTTCCACGAGCATTCAGAGTTTATTGTTTAATGTAAGAAACTCAGTTTGCAGTGCATTAACATTTTTATTTGGCTTGCTTTAGTGAAATAGTAACATTTTGAAGACGTTGATATCGAGTGTAAAGCTTTTCAATGGTATTCAAAGTCCTCGTAACGTATTACTAATGATTTCCAGAATGAAGACCCGCTGAACAACCCCTTTTTTGAACAATCTCCTGCTTCTATCTCTTTTTTTTTAGTAATTAAATGCATTGCTCATCCTATAGAAATTCTTGGGTATAAATATATATATATCACAATTAATTCACATGTATTATACCGATGCAAAACTAAACAGAACCAAGATATTATAATATAATCACAATATATTTTTAAGAAAACCTTGAATAAAAAAGAGTAGTGTTAAATAATTTTAATGAAAGTATTGATTAATTATTATATACACTGTGACGTTACATTTTGCATGTCCCGCCACTAATGGCAGGATACCGTTTTGTATGCTATGAGACGAATTTACGTCTCATGTCACAAGGCACTCGTACGGACAATCGACACTCCAGGGTCACTAAAGTTTTCGTCATATAGCATAATTAATTATATTTTATTTGTATCTATGTAACGCATAGCACGACGAACAATCGAACTGACCAACAATCCCGAGAAACTGGGGATCCAAACGGCCTTGAAGTAAGAAGGCGGAAAATCGATGGTGATGCCGGATGGAAAGGCCCCATGGTCGCAAAAAGGGCGACTGTAACGGGGGGATATTACCGAAGCTTCGAGTCAATCTGTAGGAAAACCTGCGTAGAGGACTGAGAATCCCGAGAAAGCTGCCGAAGAAGGCTGGAGGAAATACGACAGAGACGGATCGGTACTATCGTTACCGAAAGCTTACTGACCGACGGTACCCGTCGCCACGAACGGCATCCCGTCTACGACGGAAAGTCAGGGCCCAGGGCTGTAAGTCGGCTTGGAGGGCCCGAGAAGAAATCCCGAACATTTGGATGAAGTCAAGGCAGAATTCGTCAGACGTCCCGAATCCTGGAGGACGCTCCGGGGAGTCATGGGAAATACCTGGAAGCCAGATAGATATCGGTTTGGCAATCGCGAGGCCAATGCGGGAAAGTCTGCCGTCCTAGTGTAACACAATGTTCACTATATTAGGGGACTTCCCGTGCCTCAGCGATCCTACAGATTTCCCGACCAAAAGGGATATGCCGAATACCATCATAACCCTGGATGGGGAACAATAGGACAACCGCCGCCTCGAGCCAAGAAAGTACCGGCGAGAGAGATTCCCTTGATTCAAATTTCGCGCGATACCATGGGCCCCGACATCAGTGCAGCCACCCTCGAAGGCCCAGATGCAGACCAATCAGCGGCAAATGAAGAAACTATCGGGGCGCCACCATCGACAATCAAGGGAGACACTATTCATTCGTCCGCTTACCGTTCGTGCGAGTGCGCGTTATTCCGTACTCTTATATCGACAACGTCCATAGTTTAAAGTAATTTTATATCTTTTGACTATCTGTTCCCGAGTCGTCGTGAGGCGAGCCCTTACGTTACCATTTACCATCTGATTTATTAACGAGCCAGCATATTATAGTAGAGTCAGTAGAGTTGTGCTCGGAATCGGCAACGATTCCCGTGACATATGTTAAACATTCCCGTCCGGTGGTTACCTTACCGTTTTACGAGTATTCTATGCTGAGATTTCGTTCCATGATTGGTCTCTGATTATTTTGTATCATATAGTAAGTTATTATCTATTTCGTTTGTATCTGAATATTCAAGTGCCCTGGAGTGTCCCCTGCGGATGAATCCATGGTCTACCACTTCCCGGTGGACTTTGTATTGTATATTTATTTGGTATTGATTTTCTTCACGTATATTACTTCGCGTTTTTACCGTTTTGCGTCTTTGTATTTTCCTCAGGCCCGTTGGCCGCCCGAATATTATTAATCTTGTAATTTATTTTCCGCTCAAGAGAGCGACGTGTCAATATCTTTCTTTATTCTTTTATTACTGTTACTAAATTTCTAGTATCTTTATTTTTCGTGTACGAATCCTTCCCGTGTGTGTGTGTGTGTCATAAGGACCAGCCCCTCTACCATTGCCGTGGTCTGAGTAGCTAGGATATCGCGGAGTGTACTGGGTTGGTGCTTCGACACCTCCTAGATGACTGGCGCCCAGTAACCTTGCCGTATCTTGTGTTCATGGAAAAAGCTTATTTTAAAGATTCCCTTACAGAGCATCGTTCTTGGACTTTCCGACTATTGTGATTTTCGCTTATCTATGTCGTTAAATATTTTCCGGTCACAATATATATACATATAAGTGTTTACAAATTTTCAGAAATATCCTAACACTCCTGTGAATTTCTTTAAGGTATCCTGATACAGTCCAGAGAGTGATCCTGCTTCATGTCCTTCTCTAGTTGACTAAGGAAAGGGTGAAAAAAACTGAACAAACCCAGGTCCTCATATTCCCCAACACCCTCTGGTAAGCCTTTTCTGGATCCCTGTCATATTGATCAATTTGTACAAAATTCGTAACACTCCTACTCCTTTTAGTTTTCTAGAACTGTCCGGAAAGTGATCCTGCTTCATCTCCTTCTGCAATTGACTAAGAGAGAGGTAAAAACAAAGAAACTGAACAAACCCAGGCCCTGATATTCCCCAACACCCTTTGGTAAGCTTCTCCTGGGTCCATATCTTGGTTATAAGTGTTTACAAATTTCCAGAAATATCCTAACACTCCTGTGATTCTCTTTTAGGTATCCTAATACAGTCTGTAGAAGTGTTCTATTTTGCATGCGCAAGATTAATTCTACTGTTACTATGATTCACTCAATGATAAAAAGTAATTTGTTCATACTCATTTTTTTGCTATAAAAACATTTCAATTAATTGATTTTGAAATATTTTACGGTATTGTATTGCAGAATTGTAGTCGTGATTATTACTTGGAAAGTATATCAAAACTGCGAATGTTTTAAACTTTACATTGTTTTAATTGCAATCTGTTGTGAAAATAAATCTTAACTAATATTACATTTTGTCATTATAATATTAATTAATTATTTCAGTAACCTAACTATTAAAGAATTTAAAAAACCTAGCTTATTGCTATGCGAACTATCAGTGTGCACTTATGTGAATCGGTCACGGTCACATGTGCCTAGCTGTCATTTTTTGAAGAAGCCACACTGCCGTGTCGGCCACTTGCGGCCAACTTCTGCTGGTGCGTTTCTACTGACTAACTCTGTATATAATACTCCGTGAGAATAACATATCAAATATTGAACAAAGGGTAAAAAATAGAATACATACTATATGAAATTACCACTGAATTAGTATAGGAAAATGTTTATATGTTAAGAAACGAAGCAGGTATGCATTTCGTCTAGCGCTTGTCTCTAAATACTTTTCTTTGTCTAATCTATATATAGGATATAAACATCTATAAAGACGAACGGTTAACCATTTAGTGAACACAAAATTATCAGTTACTACATTTCAATGCTACAGTTGCAAATTGTTAACTCAACTGTTAATGTCTCATTCGTATAGATTACATACGTATAGAATTTACATTAATTTTTCTATTGCATCTTGATTCTAGTCCGCTGTCAAACGGTATATCCTTAAAGTCAGGACCAATCCACCTTTTTACGCTAACATCCGAATAAAAAAGTTTGGTGAATTGGATGGGCCCCAGTTAAAATAGCACAGAATTTTGCATACAAATCACCTAGATCCTTTTATAAAATCACAAAGGGCAAACAGAAAATTTGGAAGTGATGATCTTGCAGTGGTAATCGGAACCCGCAAGAATAAGTAAATCTGCATTATTTACGAAACCACATATCCTGCTTGTATGCGGGATAGTGAAAGCACTTCTCTTGTGAATTAGTCTTACATACAGCTGAAGTTAGTCCAATGTCAAGTCATGTTTTGGAGCATGAACCTCGCTGAAAGATTCATGCCTCGCCTAAGAATAAAACTGCTCATGGCTACACGGGTGTTATTGTTAGCCATGTATTCAGTTCAATGCACGAGCTTGAATACGAAATTGTGCATGATAACTTCACCATGCATTGTTGACAGTTCCCCCTGAAAAATTATGTCACGTGTTCAAATTTTGAAGAGCAACGTTGTAAATGTCACACAACAAATCTTATGACGCACGTCATATAAAGCATCTCTTAGTTCTATCCTAGTGCTTGACGATAACACGTTTGAAGCCATACCCGCCCAGTTCTTACTTTTGTTGCACGATATCCTGCAAAATCAAATAACACATTGCTGAAATGCATTAACTCTTACTCGTGGTAGTATCAATTCGTTGAAAACTAAGGATCGTGGAATTGCCGCTTACCTTCCTAAAGAGGTTGTTAGATAGGAGAAGTAAAGAACAATTGATTGGCTTTCTGCGTCTGTCGCTCTATGATCGTCAAGTAAATAAAAGTTCTAAACACAAAAGTCCTATCTGTACAGCTTTCGTATACTTTTCTGCAGGCAACCGAATTTTTATTTCGCTTTCAAAAGTTTCGTCCGAGGTAAGAACTCCAAATATTGACAAATAGGCCAAGCTTGGTCCAGTTTTGAAATGCCAAGCCTTAGTATGCCAAAATTGGGCAAAGCTTGGGTCAAGCCTTTAGAACCAAGTTGAATTCCCAAACTTGAGCCAAACTGCAGCCAAGTCTTGGGAACCCGTGCCTTCAAATCTCAAGTTTGAAGCAAACTCTATTGTTCTGATACTTTACATAATTAAGCTCGTCACCTACCAAATTCCACCCGAGTGGAAATTTCGTCAGGCATACTTGCTATACTATCAGGACCTGATCAGGTATTCGTAAGGGGCAACTTAACAAGCATACCTGATGATACTCCGATCAGCTTGACAGGGTTTATATAAGGAATGTCTGCTGGAACAATGAAAACCTTGTTCAATATCGTCCTTATTAGGCTCGAATATGTTTTGCATTATACGTAATGTTACGCGGACAATGAATTTTACTACATTATTAGATAATTTGTTTAAGCAGTATGACAATCCGAATAAAATTACAACCCATAACTATATACGACAGAAGTAAATAACCGAATAGGTATATTGGCAGTCCATCGAATTCCAGGGTACCGAGATCAAGTCCCTCCTTCAACGTCAAACATTTATTTTCGTAAATATAACTTTTCTCAGATATAATCTGTGCCATTTAATCGAGTATGTCTGTAAGTTGAATGTAAATGCAGTTAAATTGGTGAAAATATGTTAATGTTTTTCACGCTGGAATACATTGGCACCCATCCAGTACGGGCATAACGTTCCATTACTGGGATATTTACTTTAAAGTCGTTTATAAAGCCTAAGTACAGTTCATCCCACTTTGATAGACAAATAATACAACTGTATAAAAGGATTTCTTTTTTTGTTATCCCTGTGTAAATGTGCGACATTTTTTTTGTATTAAAACTGACTGAACAGTAGTATATCCCTGTTTTAAATAAAAGCAGAAAAACTTTCATGGTTGAAAATCCAAATACTATGGGTGCTAACACCCGTATGTGTATTCAAAAACAATTATAACATTTGAAAAATAATTTTTCATAAGTATAGGTAGAGTTGCTGCAAATGCAGAATATGTGATATGAAAATACAGTTTGAGTGATCATAGAAGATATTATATCTTGCTTAATTGTTTATAATTCACGATCCTGACACAGGGGTTGGTCCTTAATCTCAGGCAGAGATTTTCTTTTATTGCCAATAATGACCAATGGCAACAAATTAGATCAATATGAATTGGAATCACTGTATATTCTATCTTGGCCCAATATTGATAAAACGATTAGTAAAGTCTGGTATATACGTAAGCAAAACATATATTTTGTGTTTAATCCATGGTTAGATAACCATTAGCAGTATATTGGCGCTAACTCGAACCCAAACTATGATCAATAGTGCTGGATCAATTGTTTTTACTTAAAATTCAGTGTTTGTCTAATCAAACGGACATGATTGGCCTGAGCATAAGGTAAATGTTGTTACGTAAAAAAATATACACTATAAGGTAATCATTGGTGCAAGGAGTTACTATTAGCGCACCTGTGTGAGATGTATACTGTTACAAGAGTCCCTAACCAGACACGGGGTATCCGAGCGAGTACTAGTTTTCTGCCGCGCCACTAGGTGGCCAAGGCAACTCGCATGAAAAAACGTCGGACCGGATAAATAATTAATTTGTCGATTTTGCGATTTTTGTCTTCGCTATCGATATATACTTTTGTATTCTGTATCTAATATCCAGCTTCTCTCATCCAAGAGAGAACCATATTTTGTGATCATACCATCCGTTGACGACTTTGCGGTTCTAGTTTCGTTTCAGCAACTTAGTCCAGTAGCTCAGCGTTTAGTTATCCTGGACAAATTAGCAGAGAGTGATCGCTCGCATTATCCGCAGCCGGAAGTGTGTTGGCTTCCACAGTCTCAAATCACGCATCATCCGTAGCTGGAAGTGTTGGCTTCCACAGCCTCAATCATTCCTCCGACATTTTTAATTACACCGATTGTAATAGAAAACCGATAGATGATACCGAATAGAGACGCAAATTATAATAAACGAGGAAAAGTTTACCTGAAAAGAACGTTTTATTAATGCTGTAACACAACTAACCCTTTACCGTTCCGAACCCTGGTTCACTCTAAGAGCTAAGTGGCCAAAATCGTCATTCGAGGGAACTGGTACTTCACCATTCTTGACAGTTGGAAATAATCTACGTTACAACACGAACCTTTAAACTTCGAAAACTTTAACCTGGATCTTTCAGACTCTGAGAACTTATGGTAAAGAAATTGAGGTTCAGATCTGAACTTTCAAAACTATGTACTACCAACTCCTACACATCGAAAACTATATCATGGACTTCTTAGGCTTCGAACCCTATTACGGCGAACCCTTTCAGATTTCAGAAATTATGACAACGAGCTCCTGGACTGCGAAAACAATGACTGAAAACATATACTGTTGCTATGTCTATGCTAGACTTTGGTCATGCGCGAAGAGAAGAGAATAAAATGAGATATGTGAAATGTCGGCTATGATAAGATAATGGATTTGAAGGAAAGTATTCTGTCAGGAAGTCAACCCAGTAGCCAAGTGAAGAAGAAAATAATAATGGCCACTAGTCTGATTTGCAGTGAGTCAGAGTAATAAGTCCCATTGTGCAACAATGTTTTCGTCACTAACAAATTCAGTAAAAATTACTTTCGAAACGGTAATGATTATTATCTTATAAATAATGTGTACTATTTCAGTCTGTTGATCAGTCATTTTCTATGCTACCTAGAATTCGCTGCTAACCAAACTAGAAGTCATAATTAGGTACCATTCTTGTTTTCCGTATTTTTAAGAAAGCATGCCCGTAATACGCGATAGTCTCATTGGCTATATACACTGTCGTAGGAAAGTTTCTGGACAAAAGATATAAGTTGGGAAAAATTGAACGAAAACGCATAGACGCTTGAGGTATGTTTTGGGTTGAACAGTGCAAAGAGGAGTGACATATACGTTGTTCTATAGACAAATCTTAAATATAATTTAGTTGAATGCTGCCCGAGAAAAATGCGCGCAAGTTTTGAGTGCAGTTATAGGCTTTGTCCGGAAACTTTTCGACGGCAGTCTACACCTAGGAATATTTCTGAGTAATCAACTGCAGATTTACCGCAGATTTCATAAATTTGACTATGCATCGAAATTGTCCTTTTCCCGATTAAATTGATGTTTTAAGTTAGTAAAAAGTCCAGAATGTGAAAACAAAACCGATTGTTAATTAAATGAGGGGAAATTCGAGAAAAAAACTGCTTCCTTTTGGGCTCTCTTCAAGAGCTAACTAATTTATGAAATCGGCCACTTCATCAGATAGAACTCAGAGATTTGATAGAAGAGAAATCTGTCTTTGCACACAAGATAGATTTTTGTCGAAAAGTTTGCTATTACCTAAAATATATGTTCATAATTTCTAAATTTTACAATTATCCTTGTAGGTACACTGAAACCTCGTTTAAGTTGACTCGTCAGAAACGTAAACATCTCGATTATGTTGACTCAGGAGGGGATCCCACCACTGTGCTGTTCCCCTCTTGCGATTATTGTGATTGGCTGATGCGCGTCACTATACAATTGCATTCTCCCTGCCTCATTACTCGGGGCAGCTGCTTGAGAATTAGGTGGGGGCGCAGGAGTCAACATAAACGAAAGGTATCGCGTAAACTTAGACGCGAGTAACCTTTTTTGAGAGTCAACTTAAACGAGGTTTCAGTGTATTAATAAGCATTAAAAATATCTGGAATAAAAAGATGTCCCGAGTCGAAAATCTAACACCAGTTTAAGCCTTGCATTAGCGATTACTGCTATAATAACTCATGTTTCCCAAAATTAATAAAAAATATCATTATATCTGTTTTACATCTGTATAACAATATAGTATAAGTATGGCCTATTACCACTAGAGATACTAAACGTAATTAGCGATTGATCGGATGCTGATAATTGGAATGCAAAATCTTTTTTTATACTACTCTTTGCCATATTCATGTGTATCTTCAGTGCATCTTCCCTTGCACCACAACATGTATATTCATTAATTTAAAATAACATATCAATGAAATGTAATTAAATTTTACACAATTTGGTAAACTCCAGATCAAAATATGAAGTCCATAACATATTAACGATACTTTTCAGCATCAAGAACTTTCGCTATCGACATTTATCGTCATATAAAATGTTATAACATTTTATAGTTATTTTAATGTTATAACATTATATAGTATTCCATGAATAATAGATGTATTTCGTTCATAGCAGTGACTTTCAAAATGTATTCGGGATAGTTCATAGGAGTAAACGTTGATATTGAAAATTAGCGATGTCGAAAAGTATCGATAACAAGTTACATAATACTTCATCAGCCTTCTTTATTTGAAAACTCTTAGCGGCGGATCCCCACGACCGAGAAAAATGTGAAGGAAGGTGTTGCTAACGTAATAAAGGGTGAGAGGTATCGAAATGACGGCGTTAACCAGGGAACTAATTTATCGTGCTCGCGTGTGTACACTTCAGACATGCTTGAAAGAACTGGAGAAAGAAGGGTGGCTCCTGATTTGCAACTGGCCGATACAAGAGGGATGCGTGCCTAGAGGCTCCATCGAACGAAGCGGTACCGTTAGCATGGTATGAAGAGTCCATGGCGTAAAGTATCTCGGAGACCTAGCTCAAATTGTCATTTGAATCATTTGAGCTTTTTGTTCTCATTCGAGGGTAGAAGGTAATGCGGCTCAGTCAGCTAACCAGCCTGTTAGGTTATATACGATAGATTCAACGCAGTTTGGTTCTCGGACTCTCCCCTTTATCTCTGTATGTTAGCAATTACGCACGCATTGATTTGCAAAACCCTTGCTTCAACGGTGCATGTTGCCCCGTCGGCGTTTTCCGTTCCCTAAGGCATAAATGGCATACCTAAAGGCTTGTTTGCATAAAATCTCCACGAACGAACACAAATAAATTTCCCAACGGTTTTCATACTCCGATCGATAGCTTCATGGAATTCGTAATTTACCTACAATGTAAAAATTCGTAATAATTGTATTATTTTACCAGTTCAGAGTAATAATAAATCAAAGAATCAAACTACTGTTCCAATTTTACGTGCAAAACAAAATAAAAATAATCAACATATATGAACGTTAACGACTCTGTGAAATCGTAGACTACGATAGCTATGGAATATACATGGAGGAATTCTATTTATAAAATTTAATCATTAACGCATTGAGTGCGGAATAAAAAATATTTTAATTTTTAATTATCTTAATTGAATCAAGGTAAATTAATATTAATTGCAATTTAAAAATTGTTTCAGAGTACATCTCCTCATTCCAACTAATGGCACTCCTTTTGGCACACTTAACACCGATACAGATATTTCCCTTCATATGGTGCAATCAATTTTTCGCAAGAAACTTAACAGCATGAATAGTATTGTCACAGATAGTCACCATCGTGTGACTTTTCTAATTCTTTTCATTCATTTATTATGAAATTTTCTCTCCGAAAACAATCGACTAAACATTCTACAAACCGTAACAATCATTGTAATATAACTTTCGCCAAATTAACTCCAGAAGTAAAGGAGAAACTTGAAAAACAGTTTTTCACGTTCAATCTAACACAGGTGGAAACTTTGTCAGATTTATCCTACTATTTGCTATGAATTATTTTAAAAAGTTATATTTAACTTACACTTACTACTATTTATGATGTTAATACTTAATCCCTTTTAAAATACTGTAACAAAAATGTTACCATAAACTCCTCCCCGCCACCTGGGATTCGAGAGCACCACTGGCCCCGAGCACTATTATTGCATATATTATTGGTTATTAGTTGCATATATTATAGGTCTATTGTATTTAGTTCTAAGATCCCTTCTTTCCACCCTTCTCTCCCTGTTACCATTCCCCTAAGGCACTGGTTCGAGGACCGTCATCGTGAACCATTTTCGATGAACCATCTTCAAAGGAAGGATCGAGAGAGTGGCTACGTAACCGAGGCAGCGGAATGGAGGGAAACCATAGGCAGGTGAACAGCTGACCGAGATCCGTGGGGATGATACCCGTCTAGCCCGTCACCATCACCACTTGTATGCAGCCCCGGTGTAGTCGCGTCACACCGGTAGTCAAGAAGCCTGTGTGACGGCGGTGGAGCCCTCTTTCTCTAAGTCCGCGGATGTACTCAGGAGGATTTTGACAGGCCTGGAGGCCGCCATCTTGCCCGACGCGCGACATCCAGCCCACGCGCCGGCTGAGCCAGCGCCGTGTCACCCGCCTGCAAGGCCTTGGAAGGCCCGTCAGGACGGCAGCAACAGAAAGGACCAATGCCCAACCAATCCTTTTTTTGGGGACGATCTACAAGCGAACTATTCATATACTGATGAGATAAGGATTGAATCGGGCTTATCTAGAATAGTTTGTCATGCCGCGATGAGACTAAAAATAACAAGAAATTTTATGAAAGAAATAAGCATGGAAGGGGAATACTCAAAAGGTGAAATTTTGAGGTATATTCTTGCGAGGGGAGCGCATTCATGCAGTATGTATTATGATATGCGAAACTATTCAACGGGAGTAAGTTTTTGGCTCAGAGCTTGTCGCGTAGTATGCTTGAATGTGAGTTGATGTCATGTTATGATCCTTTAACGAACAGGACTTTGGATGATTTTGTCTCCAAGGGTGTTTTGAAAAGCTACGTGGCTCATGTTCAATGCAATAGAATAGGAGCCAAAGAAATAGAAAGTATAATTGTTAGACATGGGATTTACGAAAATTGTATTAGGTAGTTTTTGAATTTATCCATTCGTTATTTTTTTTAAATAATATAGTACACCCTAAAAATGTTCGGCCAGAAGAAAAGAAAACGTGTGTACCTAAGTAGTAGTGAAGAGGAAGAAATAGAGCTTCTTGACAACATATTTTTCTCTTCTGAAGAAGAGAATTTAATTGGTCAAAGAACAAGACCCGTTTTGCGCGTATTAAGTTCAAGCTCGGAATCAGAAACTGGAGAAAAAGATATTTCACAATTGCAAGAAAATAATGGCAATCAATTTACATCGCCAGATCCATTTCAATCCATTTCATCAAAATTTAATTCCAAAAGTACACAACTTTGATGATATAGATTCTGGATGCAAAGCAGCCCTAGACAACACGTCAAAACCATTAGATTATTTTCAATTATTTTTCCCAGAATCGTTAGTAAATTTAATTGTAAATGAAACAAATAAATACCATAATTATTAAAAAAAAAAAAGCGTACATGGAAGCCTAATTCGCGAATAAATTCATGGTACGATACTAATGTAGATGAAATATACTGTTTTTTAGGTACCGTATTACTAATGTCACGCGTAAAAAAAACTTTCTTACCCGGAATATTGGTCGAAAGACAAATTTATGAAAACTGACATTTTTCATGATATTATGTCTCGAGACAGATTTTTGAACTTAATGCAGTGCTTACATTTTCGCAATCCCGAGGTAATAAACTGTAGAGATAAATTGTTCAAAATTCGTGAACTAAATGATAGCTTTCGATTGATTTTAAAACAAAATTTCTACCCGTTCCAAAATATTTGTATAGACGAAAGTTTATTATTGTTCAAAGGTCGCTTATCATTTAAACAATTTATACCATCTAAACGTAATCGATTTGGCATAAAGTCTTTCATTGCTTGCGACTGTAAAACGGGGTATATTTTAGACATGATAGTATATTCAGGTTCGGAAACAGAAATTTCGGTGTTTCAAGAAAATTTGGGTAAATCCGGTAATATAGTCATGACTCTCATGAAAGATTATCTTGGGAAATGGCACAGCTTACATGTGGATAACTGGTGCACGAGTTCACTTTTACTTAACACATTACACTTGAGCCAGACAAATAGTTGTGGTACCGTAAGAAAAAACCGCAAATTTGTACCAATTATTTCAAACAACCTGCAAAAAGGAAAAATATCATTTCGATCAACTGAAACTTTATTATGTATGAAATGGCAGGATAAAAGAGAAGTGTGGATGTTGACAAGTTTACATCACGCTGATATCGTAGAAACAGGAAAGATCTATTACCTTACAAATACACCAGTAACAAAACCAACATGTGTACATGATTACAATCGCAATATGGGTGCTGTAGATAAGACCGACATGGTAATTAGTACTGTTGAGTGTATTAGAAAAAGTTATATATGGTACAAAAAATTTTTTTTTCATTTATTAGATATAAGCATTTGGAACGCATATGCTTTATATAAATACGTATCAGGTCAAGAGTTAAAATTCGCGACATTTCATCTACTACTGATAAAATAAATTTTTGGAAAATATTTACGAATTTCAAATAGATACCAAGGGAAAAGAAATACGGACGACCCCTTACGTCTTATTGAAAGGCATTTTCCAAGTACTTATTTCAATCCGTCTGCGATAAAAAATAATCAAACGCGAAAATGTGTGGTATGCACTAAACATAAAATCCGACGAGAAAGTAGATATGAATGTAAAAAATGCGATGTAGGTTTATGCGTTGATCCATGCTTTCAAATATACCATACACAAATTGATTATTAAATTTTTCTATCAGAATTTTATCTTTATTCGTTAATTATGGTTTTATTATTTTTATTATGTTAAAATTGTCAAAATATCCTGTTAAAGTTGTCATACCCTGTGTTACATTATAAATTTTCGATTTTTTCCTTTGTACTTAATTACCGATTATTATTGAAGGAATGTATAAAATAAGTTAAGTAAATTAAAATAGCTTAAAAAGTTACTTAATATAAATAAAAAAAATTGATATTTTTAATTTGTTTGCTATTATTATTTTTTAAACCCTAAGAATGGCATCAAATTTCCGGGTACTGTTTTGGACACTGTCAGTTTCCACTAGTCAGTGGACAACTAGTCGCAGCGACTGACAAGCGAAAAGCGCCGTCCATATAGATGGATTCGTCCGAGAGCGCGCCGCAGTCAAAGGGTTAATTGTCGAGGCTTTGTTCGTAGATCCAACGTAACCGCACGAACCCGGTCGAAGATATTCTGCCATCCTCATTCCTTCAGGGGCCGGGAAAGGTTTTAACATTATTATTATTCATTTAATTGAATACGCTTCTGGTATAAAAAAAAATTATTTTTGCTTTCTTTCTTAGACTGAGTTTATCCCAGGTTCTGGAATTTTCTTGAAGGCAGTCAATTTGGAGCGATATAAAACAAGCTATAAAAATCGTAGCAATAAATTAGCTTGTCGTTTAATGCGGATGATAATCGGGACAGAAAATTTAAAACATTTGTCACCAACTGGACGTGGAGATTATCGTCCCATCCCAAAAGAAATATACGACGCAATTGAAAGTAATTACTTATTAACGAATGCACAATCACGTATGATGTGCAATGGAAGTCTCTGTCACAGTTTTCGCATAATTTACCATTTCTCTATTTTCAGTATATATCGGTATATTCAGTATATATTACGACGGATTTGTGTAGCACGGCGAGAAAAAATTGAACTAAAATTAGATAAAAATGATCTAATACAAAAATCCATATTTTTTTGTTATGGATTACACCGCGACTGAATATGTGTCTCGGTTACTGCAAAGGCATAGCCAGAGCAGCAGCGAGACGATATGCGGAATGTTTCCAAAATTGCCGACATCCCGATCACCGTGTTATTCTGCAAGCCTTCCATCGTTTACGGAACACCGGTAATGTTTCACCGCAGCATGGAAATGACTCAAGTGCTCCTCGTCGAATTCGGACTCTTCCAACAAAGGAAGCCATATTAGACTATTTTATACAAGACCCCGAAACAAGCACGAGAGACGTGGGTCGAGCACTAGGCATCTCCCACACGCTTGTTCACAGAACGATAAGGGCCGAAGGGCACAAGCATTTCCATAAAACTCCGGTTCATATACAGCATGCTCCCGATCCTGAAAGTCGTTTGAACTACTGCAGATGGCTCATCTGACAGCACGAGGCCGATTCCGGGTTCATTTCGCGAATTTTATTTACCGATGCAGGATAATCAGAAATGTGGATTCCACCCGCGAGGGAGGCCGGAACTCACCCCTAAATGTCAGCATCTCACTATAGTGTAGCTGAGATGCTGATAATATGTTAAAACTGTAGCCCACGTGGTTTATTCGTTAGAACTATTGAGATAACTTTCCTAGGGGATAGAACTCTGCAGGATTTTCTTCCTCTATGCTCATATATGTGACATTTGATGAGATGCTAACAAGCGGTAACGACGAACATAGACATTTTTTAGTAGAAATAATCATTTATGCGGAAATCAGAAGCCCCAATAATTGGGCGTAAGCAATAATAATTTTTTTCCCAACTGAATCTATTTTTATTCGTTATGCCCAATATTCTTAGACAACTTTGCATGGTCAATGCCAGGCTTTTTGCCTTATATTTATGGTACACATGTTCAATGCCAAAATATATGTATGTACCATACATGAAGGACTGTTTAACCCTCGCGGATCTTTTCCGTAATTGGACATGCAGTACTACTTAAAGGAACTGTTTCAGATTTTTTTCTGATTTTTTAATTCACTCGTTTCGGAAATGAGTTTTTTTTTTTTCAATCCTGTAATTATGGGTAAAAAATAGTGGCGCCGGCTTTGGTAGAGAATACCTTAAATAAGTAATAATATAGTGAATAACAATATTGATATTACTTTCTCTCAGAAATTTATGACCGAAAGACCATCTTCTGGGACATTATGGGACTGCCATGTCGGAATGTGGACCGTTGGTCAATCTGTGGGCCATGCGTTTCGAGGCGAAACACAAGGAATCAAAACAGATAGCAATATCGTCAAACTCGACAGGAAATCTATGTAAAACTATCGCAACTAAGCTTCAGTTGAAACTTGCATGTCAGTTTTATACGAATAAAATCTTCACTTTGGCTGAGAAGTATAGATCTTTGACGCACATCATATTGAAAGATTTACCAATCACATTCGACAGTTCTTTGGAAAAGAACGTGAAGTGATTGAATAAAAAAGTCGAAGTGCTTAAATGGATCGAACAAAATGGCAGTACATATAAACCTGATATGGTTCTCTCTATTGACGGAAATGACCGCGGACCTCCATTCTTTATAATTAAATACATATTTATGTATAAGAATGTCGTTAATTTTATTGTAAAAAGTTTTGAAACAATTTTCAACTCGCATGTCTATGCGTATCAAGTGTTCAATAAGTCGAAGACAGGTAGCATAATTAGGCATAAGCATTTGTTATGTTCTCGCCCCTTAAGCGTCATAAAAACACTAAAAACAACATTATATTATATTAAGGTCTTATAAGAAATAATAACAGATTTTTTAATCGAATTTTGTGCTTATTCTTTTAGAAATGATATAACCTGAAAAATAAGTCATTTAAGGTTATTTTGTAATAACCGCTTTTCTCAATATATTTATTAAAACTATTTATGAAAATGCAAGTTGAATAAGCCATGGCTGCTCGAAGTTAGCCACTGTTCAGTTCCCACAGCTATACCGTTTCGCTCCTGCAAGCGGACGACGTAAAGTAGAAGGGTTCAACTGTTAGAACTAGATAGTAAGTCTGTTGTGCCGACCGACTTCAATATAGCTCCTGTAGCCAGATATTTGGTTGGCAGAGCCGTTCATTTTTCTCAGTGCAAGATTGCAACGCTGATTGCAACTTGGGGTGGTAGCGGATGCCATATTTTCCAACGATTTTGAAATACGCTGAGTAAATTAAAAAGGTTAAGCAAAATTCAAATGTGTAACTGACGAATGGATGGTAAGAATTGCTTGATTACATGTGCGACAAAAATTTAGAAATATGGGTGAAAATAACAAGGGAAAAATAATACAGTGCGAATATCCTAATGAAATTATCCGTTGTGTCGTTGGTGAGGAAACTCATGAAAAATTGCAAGGTAAATATTATTTTATGTATGTATACATTTTCAAGTTAGGTGAATAAATATAATCTAATAATATTATTAATATAATTATTTCGGCTCCATAGATTCTGTCTACAGACGAAATTTTTTTAATCACAACGATACTGGTATAGACGAATGTCGCTACTTAACAGAAGAAGAGATAATTGCAGAAGTTGGAGACATCTCTCATCTTGCAATCAGGAACTAAAGGCTGTTTGGTAAAGCACATATATTAACATTAATTTTTCTTTATTTTATGCTGTAAAAGAGCACTCATAATAAAACGAACAAAAGTAATCAAAAGGAACTAATAAAATTATATCGTTTGCACTATTATAACTAGTTTCATGAAAACGCTATCTAGGTGTCAATGAATATTTTTCTCATTTTCAGAAATATCTTCACCAGTTGCAGAAGCATTTGATATGCAAGATATCGAGCAAACCTATTGCTTAAAAAATATAATTTATAATGTCAGTGAAACAAGAGACTCCCCTTCCCATCAACCCGTTTAAAGCCCTCCGTCCCGTTGCGACACCGCGTGCTCCCGAAAGAGCGCCCGTGTGCATTGTTTTGATTCCGCATTTGTTTTAGTCTTACGTATATTTTCAGTTATAGTTATCATATTTCTGAATATCTTTTCTTTTCTTTGCTATTTTCTTTTCTTGTACATCGGCACTTTGTTTTACTAATTACAATTTCTGTTAAATCATAACCCGTGTCCCCTTTGTTTTTCTCTTTGTGTCCCCTCCCGTACTGATATAGATGTTCATGAGTAGACCCTCGGTGGAATCACCAATCCAGCACGTCACAACTATCAAGTCATAAAATTTACTTTAAAAAATGTGTAAAACCTGAGCTAAGAAATTACTTTATTATTATGTGCAAATGGAAACACGGTTTATTAATTTTTTATTTTACAATGGACAATTTTCCTTAGGCGGGCCAGATTCGCCGCTTCTTTCCTCGTGAACTGACTATATGTATATAGAAGCACATTAAGAAAGACGAATCGGTATCATACACACAGAAGATTCGCATCTTACATACGTGACTTGGAAATATTTCTATATACATTCAGCAGTAGCAATTAATCTTCGTCGAGATAGTGCCCTTAAAACACGCAAGCCATAGAAGACGTTTGATTGCCAAGTTAGATACGAACGAGTTACCATATATACGTGTATACTAGGCGAACCAACTAAAATTATCTGAACTAATGAAGTATATTGTCTATTGTAAATACTTATACAAGTTCTACCCAGTTAAATAAAGAGGGAATGAAAGAAGTGAAAATTTTTACTGACTGTTTCAGTTATTTGAAAATTCATAGAAGTAATAGTGATTTCAAGTCTAATCCACTACTAAATCACTTGCCTCTGATGAAACTGCCTTAATATACTGACGAACAGTAAATTAACGCAGCTACAAATATTATATAATATCTAATGAACATGGTAGGTACTTTTATTTGCGATGCATGTAAGCTATACTTCTACATACTCGTATAATTACTTGTGGAAACAGTAATGTTCAATTTCCATATGTTCTCGTAAATATTTGGTGATTATAATTCTTAAATAAAATAAAATGTATTAATTAATCTGGTGGTTCAGTTGGTAGAGTGTCACAGTTCTCGCTTCGAGCATCCCGATGATCGCAGATTCAAATCGCACTCACTCAAAATTTGTAATTGTGAATGTGAATAATAAATTTATGCGTAAAAATATCAGACGCTTACATTGCAGTAATATTTAAAAAAAAAAAAACATTTTTTGTGTACTGATTCAATTAATAAAATGTCACTGATTAACAGTAGTTCATTTTTAACTGCGACGATCAGTGACCATTAAGGAACATTATTTAAATAAAATGTAACAGCGAATATATAATCTTTTACGTGGCAACGCTGTTAACATGATAAAGGAAACAAACAATAGTACAGGGAAGAGACAAGAAAAAATGGGACGTGTTGTGTCATGGAGATTTAAGAAAAATAAACGTTCCTTTTATTATGGCAAAGGATCTGTTTCTTTTCGGGAAATAGAGACTCCGAACGAGTTTCAGCACTCAGGGAGTGCGACACTATTTACTGATAATCAGTGAATATTCATTAATTTATTTTAAGAGAGGATAATTCAATAAAATGTTAGTCCAAGTGTGTTTTAACGCATGTGAAGAAGTAGTGTGGATGAGGTGCCTTCATAGATTTGACGGACCAATCGGACAAGATGGGTAACTCAAGATAATCAGACTCCTGATTAGTCAACATTTTTTTATCGGATTTTTTCTCCAATCAAAAATCTCGAATCATCCGTCTCGTTCGACTAATCCAGCAAAGGTGCGAAGGCACCCTAATTCCAAATAGCGGATGTACGCTGCATAATAAAAACGACAATAAATGAAGCGTCCTTTATGCAACAGTGACATAATTAAACGATCTATCCAATGCACGAATCTTATTCATGTACGACAAGAAAAAATCTCCCCTCTAAGGTTTCCAAGCATCTCAGTACGTAAAAGGTAGATACACTAATCTGAATAATGTTTCTCCTTCTCCAAAAGTCAGTTCTATATTTAAATGAAAAATGCTGTAAATCATCAGCAGAATTGAAAACGGAGGCACTGGGGATACATCTTGCAAGAAGCTTATAACAGGAGACGTATAAGAGAAAAGCTGCATCTGCAGGATGAAAGCACGAGGCAAATATATATGTATGGTATAAATATACATATGTCAACCGAAACAACTGATACGCTATTTGAATTTTCTGTATTTCACTGACCTAGTTCACAAATAGTTTTCATATATAGGTTCTCATATCCAAGAGAAAATATATATAGAATCTTTGCTATGGATATACATATAGGCCTTTGCTCGTATCTCTATTTTAGTGTTAAAAACGTCTTTTAGTGATTAAAAGACACAGTTAACAGCGACCTTACTCATACCTCTCTTTTAAGACATTTTTACGGAAAAATCCTAAAAAGACCCTATAAAAGACGTACTTTAGTGGCGTGAATTTAAAATTCAAAAATTCAAAATGAAAAAATTGCTTGATTTGGATAAAAAATAATTTATAATAAAAAAAAACCTACGGAAAATATAAAAAAAAAAAATTTTAATATACTTTAGGGTGTCCTGTATAAGTATCTAAATCGTCGTTTTGATTTTCTTAATAGTTCAGTCAGAAATAATTTTGTTCAATAAAAATTACCTATTTATTTACTTACAGTATTGCAAATAAATAATGACTGCATACTTTTTTTTTACACTTGCTCATATTTTAGGGACACTACAAATATTGTATAAATACATTATTTGTTGTTAAAAATTAGTTTAAAACATTTAAATCTGAGTGAAAAAAGTGAGTCACTCAGTGACTCGCTGTGATGCAAAGAGATAAGCCTCTGTTAGCCAGTTGGCCAGTTTTAGGCTAACAAAGAGCGCTTAAGGGAAAGTTTCTTAAAAATAGGTAAGGGCAATATTATACTGCTATTATGTCATCTATCAAAATGGTGCCCATCAATAGTATCGTTCACCTCGTTTACGTTTGCGTATTAATGCAATGTGCCAGGTTAATCCGAGAGTTTCTGATAATCAAATTATTTCATTTAAAGTGAAAAATGATCGTGAAATTAGTAACAGGTGCCAGAAGTGGAGGGATTGCATTTCTCGTAACTGTTGAATTGGTCCAAGGGGTTAATGTCTCCAAAGGACCACTTGAATGATAGCTTGTCTCGACGGTCTGTCCATTTAAGTGAAATCCAGTATGGTTTTCATTGTTGCCCAACTTGTTGCGTGTAGACGACTAGTTAAATGCTAAAATAAATTGAAGAAAATTTGTTTTGGTACTGTACAGCAGTAGACATCAATATATTTAGTTGATTACTTGAAGAATAATCTTATGTTAATATTGATACACTTAAAATTAGTGAACTTAGTAATAAAATTAATAAACGCATGAAATGTTGGAAAATGTAAGTTCCGTATTTGACCAACATTACCTCAAAAAAATATTTTCACGTATTACGAAAATTAGCACATATGTATTTGGAAATACACAGTGGAAGAAGTGCGCATGCGCATACCGTTGTCCACCATATTTGTACCACGACGTTACGTTGATTCTTCTAATAATGCGCTTTTAAATAAAATTAGTTAAGGAAAATACGAGTATCGCGTCTTTTAGCAACGATCTAATCACTTTTAATTAAAAGACGCTAAAAAGCGATTATAAGAGAGACAGAGAGACAGAGGTTTGAGTAAGGGGCATAATCTATTAGAAAATCAATTACACGATATTTATATTCGTATTGCCCCTAATCTTCTCAAGTCGAAATTTCTCCCTCTGAATTATCGCGGATATGAATAACATTATCCAAATCAATAGTAAAAATTTTCCCTCAAAAATTAGAATAATTATATGTTAATTGATTTTGTATTGTTCCCTATATCGGTTTGATAAATTTGATAAATATGGTTAACCCCATGAGTGTCAGGGACGTCTATATGTGTCTGGACCACGGTCTTGTATACAGGTCTGAGAATTTCCCTATCCTCACCACGTTGTATCTTGTAACCCTAATGCGGCCGGTTTTGCCTGCAATCGCTAGTGTCGAAGAAGCCTGCTCACACAGCGCATGCGCATCCGTAAGTTCACTGGAACCTCTTATCTCCGATTGAAAAGGAAAGTTATTGACCACAAAAAACCGACGCGATGCCAATTAAATAAAATTTTGATAAGTTAAATAAATAAAGAATTGATGATTAAAAAAACTAAAGTTAAATGGACCAATTCACCTAAAAGTCATGAAAATTAAAACAGTCAATTTTTTCTTGTGTCGTAACTTTTTTATTGAATTTATTTGTAACTCCTGCGAGATTTTCAAATGCATATTTCTATCATTGTGATTCAAGTAGGCACGATGCACTTTCTGGTCATTGTTGCTTTTTTCAATTGCAATATACCATATATTACACATTACAACGAACAAAGCCGCAGATTACGTATTCAAGAAAAAGATAACTGCACACGCGTGGTGCTAGCACGTGATAGGCTTTTTCAACACTAACGCCTCTTGCGATAGTGGCCACCTTATCGTCATGCGTTATTTGCCTAAGTGCCCGGACCTGTATACAAGACCGTGATCTGGACCATCAGTGTCAAGGACATTATACCTTTAACGCAAAATTTCATGAGAACGCATAGTAGTTACCCTACAGTCAAGATTAATTAGCAGTTAATGATATAGGACTATAATTTCTTAATATATACAAATTTATAAATATCCTAAATAAAAAATTTGTATTATAGCTGTAAATTCATTACGTGAGTTCGACTTTGAGCATTCAACTCCCAATATGTATACATTGGGCAAATCAAACTAATGCATTTTTATAAATCACAAAAATACTACGTAAATATTTGTGAGTTTCATATTCTGCCGGAATTAAAATAACGAGGATTTACTAGCAAATAAATATTTCAGATTGAATAGACATAGAATGGAAATCTCGTTAAAAAAGCACAACGGTTTGCCGCGAATATCAATATACAATTTCGCTGGGATTGTTTGACCATTTTCACGTTCGCAACTCGTTCAATGGCAATAGAGGATTGAAGAGCATTGGTTAATCAATAACGAGCTGAAAATATTGTTTTTTTTTTTCATTTCTAAAATTCAAAGATTAAAGTGATCATAAGGACTAATTTCCTCAATCTCCATACAACCCATATGTTAATTGTACATAGCACACTATTAATTTTTTCTACCAGAATGATACAGTCAGTGTGACATCTTTATTAGTCAGGACCACGTGAAACAATCGAGAGTGTCTAATTGTTGTAGTTTTTTTTTTTTTAAATACGCGTTACAATTACACCATGTGCTACATATTCCGCATAATCACGACCAGTGCTCCTACACATCGGTATAATGAGAAATAAACGAATTTTATAATATTTTCACTATCTCTCATCAACCTCTTGTGTAACGTTTTTCAATATTCTAGCTATTCTTTTCAATTTTTTTTCATCTTTCTCACGCACTCTAACACTAAACTACAGTGTCAAGGAATATTTGTAACAAATAACCTACGGCCACAAAATAAGAATCTGTGTAAAATTTTAGAGAAATATTAAAAATTCGGAGGTACCGAGAGTGCGTCATCGCCCTATTCCAGGAGGTCTTGCTGCTATCTCTTCAGCAGGACCCAAAGTAGACCACGAAGTAACCAGAATGAGGCTCCCCTATCCTTTCACTAACCATTCAACCAGGTCATCCCTTCGGACTGTCTATTAATTTTTTTGTGAATATAATAGTTTTATTATTTTTCATAAAAAAATAATTAAATTATATTTTCTAGAGAGATTTTCGTAGTCTTTGATAGAGTTTGCAACTTAAATTGATGGTGTTCGTCGTGTATCGGCACGTTGCTTGTGAAATAAAGGAAAAAACAATTAGAAAAGATTCCGTCGAAGACTTATTTTAATTGATACATTTTTAATGTAGTACCTTCACAGAATTATTTTTTTAACGAATTTATTCAAATAGTTACGCCATTTAAATAAAATTCACCATCCCTAAGCCAAGATATTTACGCTTCAAGTTGACATGATTTGCATGTAACCCATGTAGGAAGTATGCGCCAACAACACTTTTTTAATTTTACCGTCAAAACGAAATTCAAGAATTGAATTTTAAAAAAAACGAGGGAATGCTAGAGACGAATTACATGAATATTCTGAAAAAAATAGAAGAGTGATTTTCCGTCTAATGTTAGGGATACAGCCTTCATAAGTATGCAATTTTTTATATTATTAGACATATCAGGGTGGACGAACGATCACGTAGAGGAGGAAAGAAGCGACGATCTGGCAACAGTGCACACGTGGTGCGACGTGTTTTTTTAGAGCACCGAAGTATTATTGAACAACTCCTTCTATTTCCGTTTCTTCTCGGCATCTTTTCCTCACTTCTGTAAAAATTGCAAGTAACTGTTATTATTTTCTCTGACACGTTTTTTCCCAAATCTTTCCTAATGTCTTGTTTAATTCGACATTTTCACTCGGTTTATGTGAACTAAAAGTATCTCGATCATAATACGTAAAGACGAATAAAACATTATTCAATCGTTAGTATCAACTGATGTGCGATGTTGCCACGATCGTCGTTCGCGCATCTACTCAACAGCAAGCGACATCTGTATACGCAACCTGTTCCGTGTTTGACGCATAGCGCGAGCAGCTTTAGCAAAAAGTTTATTCCCACCGACATAACAAAAATAGTAAAAGAAGTTTTGCGACGGCAAAAAATATTTCTTGTATTAACCATTAGTACCACGTCAATATTGTATATTTTTAGTTTTATAGATTTTTCTACGATGATCCGATTAAATTATCGATCTTTTAAACATGTACAGGGGAAATAACTTTTAGGTCATATTTAGTTCATGCAGAGGTACTAATCTATTTCTGTGAAGCTAATAGAAACATTTGATTTCTAGGAAAACGCATAAAAATAGTACAGATTATGTCTAAAAACTGCATTATAAAATAAGTGTAGTATTAAGCGGAAATCGTCATCGCTAAGGCATAGAGTTAAAATGAGACACAAAACAATTCTGTGCCATATTATTCAGAAGCTAACTTTAAGGGAGGTTGCCACGCACTGCTATTTCTCAGAAACATTTCACACTTTTTTTCCACCGGGATGCCAAGCTCAAGCATTATAAATTTATTAAATTAAATTGTTAGAACGTCAAGAAACATTTGCGGGCTTGTCGGATCACTGGGTGCACATTATGTAAAAAACTAATTATTCAAGAACCCACAAATCCATCCTGATCGTAACCTGGCCTGAGTGGACCTAAATCATTTTAAGCATTGTGATAGATCATATAATTTATCCTTATGCCTTCATCAACATCATAGTTTGACTACAAGCAATTGTGTGACACGCAAATGTAAGTGTTAAACTCATAGAGATAATCCTCATAAATTGTGGCAAGCTTTGCTTTGGCTACACAGGTCGATAGTCATAAAGTAGTTCCGATGAGAATCCGAACGCCAAATAACAACCATTATGTAACACGAGATTTATTCCCTGATTTAACACGTTTTTTTGTTTCTCATAATTTGTGACGATAGATACAAATTAAGGGAATTTTAGAAGAGGATATTTAAAATCACCGAATAAAGCAGACCATGATTCGATTTAATTCTCACAAAAGGATTCAATTATTCACGACGTATTTCATCTCCTGAATGTATTTGTTTAATAAAACAACCGATAAATAGTAATGAATTACAAAATGTGTCCGGAAAAACCGATCTTTAATTTGTAATCGGCATTAACAGCCCGGGACAAAAAACTGGCAAATTTCTTGCTGAAAACAGGCAGATCGCTGTTAGTGGAATAGTGACTGAAAATTCAAGCAAAACTCGCATTCTTTTTCACATTACTACGAAAATCGTGATCTGCTTGTATTCAGTCAAAAATCTGCCAGAATTTTTAATTCGGGAGCCTTAGATATAAAAAACTAATTGGACTGTTAATATTTATCAAAGTATGTCAAATATGCAATTTACATATTGACAAAGAAGTGTAATTAAAACTAAATTATTTAAAATGGGGACGAGTGTCACACATCTATTCTGTTTTACCGGGAGGGAGATTCGAACCTGCGATTGCTGAGACGCTCGAAGTGAGGAGAGTGACGTTATTTCGAACAAGCGATGCATATACTTAGTGATCAATAATTCTATTCATGAAAATAGTAAAATTTGTCAAATTTATCCAAGAAGATAATCTAGTAAATGTCAAAATTGATTAATGTTTTAAATCTCATGGTAATAATTTTTTTCTTTTAAGAATAACGAACAAAACTTTTATTATAAAGTGAATACACAAATTTTTAATTGTTTTATATTCATGTACATATTTATTTAACACAAATAATTCAATCTTTCAGTGTCACGTTATCTGAAATACCCATATGTAAACTGGAAACAGATCGATGCTTTTATTGAATTCTGCCAGGTATCTATTTAATGCACGATAGTATTTCCTATGTCTGTTATAATTACTGGACGATATGATTGGAAATTTACTATACGAAATATAAAATTATAGATTAAACTTATATTAGCCAACTCGCACGTCTGCTTTGCCTTTCAGTGCCACGCACTGTTAAGGCTTGGGAGTCTAATACTGAACTAAAATCTCATTACCAAGTGTTATCAACTCCTACATGTGTGTACGAAATAGTAAATTTAAGACAGCAAAATATATCGGTAAAGATATTATCATCACAGCCGCTGCATAGCTTTTGTTTGCCTGTAAAGCACCATTTACAAAAAAATTTTCAAGTTGCCTACACCTGCTGGTAATCCGTCACTGCCGTTCAAGTTACGTAAGAAATATTCTGCCTATAATTTGCCGAAAGCATGCAATCTCAATAACTGGCGTTAAATCTGCCTAAATTTGATCTGCCACTGCCCGTTAAAGATCCGTATTTGTTCTCCACTTTGTTCTGGCACCTGCAAGTTTGCTGCCACAAATAAGTCAACATTTCTGTTCCAGGAGATATAACAATAATATTACTGGATAAAACTATGGATACGAGTGAATCGGATATATAAGATAAATGAAATAAACAAAAACTATGATGCCTGAAAATATTAAGTTTTTCAAATATAATAAACAAACCTTTTATTGAGAATGATGAGATGAGAAAATAATTAACGCAAATAGAGTTTCACTACCCTTGCTCAATCTTCCACGTGCTATTATAACACTTCCGAAGTTTGCCGATTCTCCCAAGTATATGTAGTATACTATAACTACTCTGCGTGAACATATTGATTTCACATCACACTTCTACAAGCCTTCCCAAGAGAGTAAAAACTTTGCGGCGAGAATGAGAAACCAGGTGGTTACGTGAGTACATACTGCATAGACTATAGGCGGTGCAGACAAGAAGTGACGAGGGCGAAACTCCAAGACTAACGCCCCAGTGCTACAGCTTTCGTCGTTCGCAAAGGCCTGTCAAACGATGAATACGGAGAAAAGTACAGGCTAAAATGTACACAGAGCTGGATTACTTCTAGTGTCTACCTTGCAGACGTCGAAAGTTTGAAAGGGGTCTGCAAGTTTGTCAGCGTCGTTTCAGTACTGAAGCAGGTTTACAAGTGCATCCTCAGAGATTCCGGGTCATGAATGAACCAAGATAAGAGCCATGAAAAATAGTAAAGCGAAGTAAGAAAGCATAAATTATGCAAGTTTAAGTAAACTCGAGCAAGCAGCAGTTACCATTTTAAAAAGTCCTATGCACAAATATTATTATTTTTGTTTAAATCGAACAGAGTCTCGAAGGAATCTTCTAAAAAAATTTATTTGTATTTAGCTATTGAAGCACAATAACAATCATCCGATAAAGTCTCGGCACTTCCGTTACACGACCTTATAATTAACCTTTAAAAAAAATATAGTATATACTGGTGTATGCACTGACAAATAAGTGGACAACGTTATCGCAGGTGAAAAATTTGTATAGAAATTGTATAAAAAAATTATAAAATCAGTTCTGTAAGAAACCAGATGTTTATAGAACGAGGAGAATTAAACACCGCTAGATTCGGTCGCTCTTCATAACAAAAGTTAGTCGCCTGTTACACCTCGTGAGAACAAGTTCGATACAGACTGTAGAGTTAAAATAGAACTACTACGACAGGCGACTATTTTATGCTTCTAATGCAAATCGACGAACCAATTGACATTTGGAGATTATCCTGGCCTTATGAGGGAGCAATTTGAGAAAAAAGAGCTTCAAACCATCGTCGTGTTGCGGCTGACTAGCATCCTTAAACTGCGACACATGGGATATTTATGGCGAAATAATTATTGGTAAAGTATGGGTGATGCGAGAGATGTATGGGTTATGCGAGAAGTACTATAAATGAATCTCGGTATAAGAAATTAACTGTGTAAAATTTCATTGAAAAACGTTATAATCTTGTTTTAACGCTGGTATTGTCAAGAACAAACCAAAGTAACAAAAACTATTAATATTAAAAGAATAAATTCATTACAGCTCTATGGAACTTTTACATACTTCCTATAGAAAAATGGGCATACAAAAATTCTATATATTTTATAGTCTCTAGAGTATACAAATATTATATATATAAAATATATTAAAAAGTAAATTTATAAAATATTCATAAATATATTTATATTTATATATTTATATTTATATATTTATATTTACGAATTTATTTATAAAATTTTTTATAAAAAATAACATATTACTTCTTTTTATTCATATTTGGAGGAATGCAAATGTAGTTCTTTACTTTCAATACTTTGCTTTCAATACAAGTAATCGGTATCACGCAAATATGATGTTTCGCATACAGGTATTAAATGCGATAATTTTATATTTGTTTCTATATACATAATTGTATCTCGATTCGAATTATTATAATATATATTTTTACGGGTAATTGCAAACACTCTTCCATTTTAATAAAAAATTGGATTCGTCCCCAAAAGTTACCATTTCCCCAAAAAATTAAAGAGTTGTCTCGTTTGATTTGTTTTTTTATATAACGTTGAGGTATATACTTCTTTTCCAATTTGAGCTCTGGCATAAACAAATAATTATTGATTTTTGCAAAGATCGTTCCTGCTTAATGATGTAACATGAGATAATGCTGTTATAGTTGCCTCATCGATCACATGCTCTTTAGGTGTACATACCTAAAGGCATAGTACAGTCAAGAGATTTCTTTTTCAATACAGGTAATGAGTAAAATTTGTGTTTTAAACTATACATTACATTTATTAAATTCAACGTATTTGTTAACTCCAAATCAATTTTATTAGGACCGTGATTAATTTTTTTCAAATATCTATTTGCATCTTCAAAAGCAAATGCGGACCGAGCCCAAAGTGGACCCTAAAGTCTTACGAACTGTGTCAAATGTGTTAACTGATGAGTATTTAATGTGCACCGCTCAAGGCCATATAGCATTTCAATATTCACAACAAAAATATGTAATAAATTTTCAGCTAGCTCTACTTCGGTTTTACTAATTTTTTCTCGCAATAAGGTATATATTGCATAAACTAAAAGGAGCAAATGCTGGTAGTAGCGATCTGGAATCCTATTTTTCATCAAAATAGGTGAATAGAAAAGCAGGAACATTCTATACTCTGATGCTTTCCAATATTTTCTTAATAAGATCGATCTTGGGGTACGAGTAACATACTTCACTTTAGATAGGCTTTACTTCAGATAGGGCATTGTTGATATCGTCCCTGTCACACTTTTTGACGTAAAAACGCTTGTCTTTATTAGATGAATCAAACCAACAACTCATTAACATTCGAACTACACCAAGTAAAACAGCATGCATATAATTCGGCATAAATCCCGTGGATATATTAAACAATGAAATTTCAGCAGCAATAGTGAAGCCTTTTACTCCATTCACGTGTTTTACTCGTAGATATGCATGTGCATGTGATTCCGTCTATCGCCTATATGTCTTTGGTGAAATATTATTTCTTGATTTTGTAATATTTTCTTAGCGAAAAAGTCTCGTGACTCTGGAGACCTAACAGAAGGAATCCGCGAGTTCTCACTTCTCGAGGACGCGTGTAGTGTATCGTGTTTATCTCGCTTCCCGAGACCTCACGTAACGTAGCGTGTATCCCGCATCACGGGAGCTCACGTATCGATAATCGACAATTTCGAAGAGGAATTATTTTGGATTTAGTTTCGTTTACCTAAATTGTTAGCGATATTATTTCTTTGACCTGTTTCGAAATTACTATTTCTTAATTGTTGAAATTCTAACTCGTCCTAAATAAAAGGACACCTGTTATTGTTTTCTATTCCGAGGTTCTCATTCTCCTAATCAGTTCCCTTACCAACATCTGGGCGATATCTGCCCCTCTATCCTCGCGTGTCATCTGTGCTATTCGGTGGCACTATCTCTCCGTCCCTTCTGGAGCTATTTTGCAGATTTTGTTTCGTGACGCAAAAATGCGTCTGGCGTCCAATCGGTCTTTTCTGATATCGTATTCCGGGGGAGAGAGATTAGTTATTTGTCGACAGAAAATCAGCTGTTTTGCTACGAACGGCTCGGGTATTATTTTGCAGTAGTTCCCGTCATACCCTATCTGGTTTTCGGGAATTAATGATTCTTAGATTTTTGTCACAACGTATAAAATAAAGTTTCATTTATTGAACACACTTTGTGCTTCGCATCCTAGCGAAGCTCAGAGATTTTCTACGGATTCTACTGTACTTAAGAAATCTACCTTTATAGTTTATGTTCTACTTAAATGAAATCAGAAATATGCCTTCTCGCGATGAATATAACGTTATTAAATATGAGAATATCAAAATATTTTACGAAGCGTATAGCGTAGAAAAGAGACCAGCCGAAAATATAAAAAAAACACGAGAAACAGAATATTTTCGACGAGTGAAAAGTGGGTATGCATAGATGCAGTGCCACAATTCTGCCTTTCGCTTCGCGGGACACAGTATAATTTAAGTGAAACACGGAAAATGAGAAAAATCGTTAAGGGACATGCAAATCAAAAGCACTCAAGAACTACGCTGCGAAATGAGAGACCTTTCGCGTGCCTGTTCTTATACACGCTACAAGTTCTTTAGTGAACATGCTACTTATCTGATTGGTATCAAATTTTTAATAATATATACTATCATAAAACTCAGTTTCGAAGTCTAATATATCTTGTGTTAGCCCTCGCTTCCTACTATTTGGGTCTGAAGAAACCGGCGAATATTTGAAAGCAGTAGGAATCAAGGATTAGGATATACTGAATACAGTCCACCCAGTTAAAAATATAAAAATGAACAACGGTAGTAACTCTCTGGTCTACATCTGGGTCACTAGCGACCCAAGCGTAGTGTACTTCAACGTGGCGACGAAAATTTCTGTAGACCGGGGGAGGGCGGGGGGAGTGGTAACCGCAGTATGTCTATTTAACCATTTGCGGCACGGTGATAAGCCAGTTTACACCTAAATATTCGATAAAACGTGCAAAGCATCTTTCTTTTCTCCTTTTAATGATACCTTCCTACGTAATCTGGTGCGCTTATCACGAACTTAAGATCAAAAATTCAGAATCTGTACATTTTACATTCAAAATTTGGCTTCAAATTTATTGGAAACTTTAATTTGAAAAAAAAAAAGAATAATTAAACTGAAATTTACAAAGATTCAATTTTTCGCAACAAATGACCCGCATAGGTATTTTTGCGGTCTGGTAATATGAACATGCTATTACAATTTCCTAATTTAACGTAACGGATCCAACATGGCGGACATTGCTAAGTTCTATTCGTGAATCACAAAAATTTCTAAAATATGAATTGTTTTCACATATTTTCATACCAAAATTATTATACACGGGTTTTTAGGGATGCTGAATACGAATCTATTGTCACATTTAGAAATTGACATTTGACAGATGATAATTTTTGGAAAATGAAGAATATTCTGTTACCCACACACTTCAAGACCCCTTCTGCGCCTTTGCGATTCCTATTTGTCTGCTCGCTCCCCGAGCAGAAACTTAATCGGGCTTGCCTGACATGGTACAGAGCTATGTCAGATTTTGGCAGGGGTTCCACAGTAGGAACTCCAGATTAGAGCCATGCTGCAATCCATAAAGCATTTCATATTACATTCTAGACTCAATCGCGCCATCCACGTCGATTCTACATTAGGAATTTCAGGCTAGAGCCTTACTACACTCATATGGGTTTCCCTAAAAAATCCTAGAAAAATCCACTGAAAAAATTTCGGGAAGTAAACTCGTGCTGGCCTTGATAACTTATCAATTTTGTCATCTATTGCCAATTGTTAATTCATAATGAATATACAACCAGCAATAATTTAAACTGTTTGTTTGCAATAACAATTATCTAATTGTTAACCAAAATGTAAAAATCTATTCACACATTGTCTATTGAAATTCGTTTAATCCACTTGTGAAATGTTAACCCCTCAAACAATCCGAAAAATATTTATAATGTCCTTCTCTCGTGTCTTTCCTAAGACAAATATTGTCGATAAGTGAAAAATACGTATTTTATTCCGTCAATTCTATAAACGAAGCCAAAAGTAACGAATCATTCACAATCAATCAATTTAATTTCTCTCTGTGAGATGACACGAAAAAATGTTCCAACAACGAAGCGGGAGTTCACTACAGTTATAATAGATATGATTGCCATACGAGTGCCATGAAGGATTAAAAAGAAAAGAAAAATAATAATAGGAATGAAGACACCTAAACTCCTAGATGAGAATGAAGATTGACGAAGCCTTCCTACATGAAATAACCTACAATCAAACAGTGGACAGAATCAATCTATAGGAAGGCCAGGAAGGCAATTGGCGAGCGAGAATGCAATTAGGGGACGATGGGTCTTCAGCTAATATTGCGCAACAGGCAACAATATTGCAGTACATCTCCACTTGGTACAAGCGAATGATCAAATATTTGAAGTCTGCCGAATCATCAGCTCTTCCAGGTACACAATGGACCGTGCACGAATAAACAAGAAAGTACAAAGGGGTTTCGAAATACATTCCACACCTTAAACTAAAAAAATAATTCATAAATTTCATATGGTTCCTATGAATTGAGAAGAGGGTACACATCGACTTTCTCGCTTTTAGAAATTCCTCTCGTATATGCGATAACGTAATAGCTATTATACTCACGATAAAGAATCAGGAAGGTATAGCAACCAATCTAGTAACACTCACCTGAAACAAAAACAAATTTAATTAAGCAATGGATCACGTAGGAGTAGAAACTTGTTAGAGGTTCGTAAAATATTCCGCTGCCTTTATAAAGCAGTTTGTGTTTAATTGATTTTCACGTTACTTCCACTCAATTCGAATTGAATTAAAATCCAATCTCCCTGGAGAGTCCCGGTAGTCTTCCAACTGTACGAACGACAGATTTGAAAATTGAATGTATCTGTACTAACGTTATATCAGAGAAGTATCAGTATAACACAAAGCAAATATGACTGAAGTATAATGTACGATTTCCAGTCTGTTTTAACGCACAGGTCTTAATTTTCCGTCATTATAGGCAGAGTTCAATAATAATTGTACGATATTGTGCTTCATTGTATCCAAATAATACTATTCATTGATTACTCTATCCGTATATTACGGCGGTTCGTACAAGATATAACAAGAAAAAAGTTGGAAATGGATCGGAGGAAACACGTTTATGGCAAAATTACTAAGCGAGACATTCAAAGAAAATGATGACGGAGATGCCTCGGAACTTTTCGAAAGGGAGTTTTTATTGCAGGGATGATCTAAAAAGAGTATACTCTTACATAGTTACACACCATAGTGTGTAACTATGTTAGCATTTAGGCCGAGAGGTTATAACGAAAATGTAAGCGAGAAAGATTGTAAGACATTGCTCCGGGGACAAGGAAAATGGAGAAACAGACGAAAGAGAGCATGAAAAATAATGTAATGGCGCGCAGAGCAAAAAAGTGCGTGAGAGAAGGCAGAATGGAACAAAGTACATTGTTTATTTTTCTTCTAAGCCCCATTGATTTCTAACAGAAAAAAAAAGTGAAGGGAGAACGCGATTATTTAATGTACCTTGGGACTAAATGGAAGGGCTAAGAACAAGCAACGATAATAAAAAAGCAAACAAATGCTAAATATGACATAGAAGAAAATTACATTTTGTGAACGTAATATTCTTTATAAATGAACAAAGTACAAAAAATTAATTTTTTTCAAAATAAATCCATTCGTAGCTCAAAATAGTAAAAAAAACATTGATGACTAATACTCGTGAGTTTTTCTGGTCGCTGATTTTGAATCTGAATTTAAAATTTAGAAATTCAAAATAGCGGATCTAATAACATAACGGAGTGAAATGCGAAAAATGAAATTGAAAACAATTATTCGGGTTTCTTACTTTCGTATTAGGTAGACTATTTTTGATGTTCAAATTATTATTTCAAACTCAAAAACAACAACCCGAAAACTGTGGGGTGAAAACATTTCACCCCGTATTATGGTTCTTTCAAATTTCACTCTGTCATATTGGATCCGCCATTTTGAAATTTTGAAGTGTTATTTCAGATTTAAAATCTACGACGAAAAAAACCATAACTCACCAAGTTTCATAAAAATTAAATGAACGGAGAAATGCATGTGCTAAATACTTTCCTTGCGACTATGGCTACGAAATATTAGCGGAGGTTAAATAGAATACTTCTCCGAAAATAATACCTAATAACAAAATTTATTAACCATAACCCAAATCAATTACAACTAAAGGATAATGAAAGAACAATGGAAAAATAAACAAGGATAATTAAAGGATAATCAGCAATATTTGCACAAATTCTCGAAAAATTAAGCCTACGCTTTCGTTATCGACCGGTTATCGATTCGCCTAATTTTCCCCCGCAAGCCGCTCCTCCATCCCCTTGTCATCCCTAGTTCAAATGACTTTCCTAGGGTGCACTAACGTATGCTTCAAAAGGATAAAGTTAAATAATACTGTATTTAGGTTTAGAACAATTTCTAAACGTATTAAATATTGCACTTTGATCAGAAATAACAATTCAACTGAGAACTTAATACTCCTACAGTTGTTGTATGTTCTATGTGATGAAACATGGGATCTCATAAATGATAAAAATTAATTATAAGAGAGTCCTAGATACACTGTCATGTATCCAACACTGTTGTATCACTTTATATTTCAGGCTACTGAACTGAGCGACTTCAATTGAGAATATCGAATAAAATAAAGCTCTGTAAAATTTATTAAATAACAACAAACACTCATAATATGTAAGTTCTATGAATTTTTAGAGGAAATTATCAGAGGACTTTATAACCTCAAAGGTAAATCTTATTATTGACTTTAGGACACGGTTGATTTTATTACTAAGCATACCAGTCAAATGAGTATAGATCATAGAACAACATTCCAATTATGGAAAGAATAACAGAGAAACTAATTATAATCTTATGCCAACACTGACAAGACTTCCTATTAATACTCAGCTCCTGCCACAGCGTTTTATTGATTTTATTAGAGGGCGCCACTGCGAGTTTAATCTAGATCGAAGAATTATTTCTTGTTAATTTTATTGCCCGTCTCTTAGAAGTTGCCGCACATCATTATTACTTCGGATTGGAGTTGATTCGTAACGAGTTCATATTGCTTCCTCAATTTTTCATTGAGTTTAGCTATGGCCTGATTAATCCAGGATGAAAAACAGTGACTATGAAGTTGAATAACACCCGCATCTACAATTGATTCAGAACGTTTCGAAACCACAGATGAGCTATTTGGATAAATTCAAAATAATAAGATTTCAAGTACAGAACCGTAAAGAGCACCATTGTGTTCACATCTGCTCAATAATGGATGTTCTGGTCTATTGGTGCTACAATCTGTGCTACGGGCAGACATAACGATACATTAAACTCAAGCTTGACGACGATATATTCATTTCTATAGGTTTTAGAAAAATTACCTGATGACTCACCGCATGAAACGTGGCGTTAAACTCTACCAGTACTAAAATTGTACTTTATCTTAAATCATAGACAATATGCATAGATACATTTCTATAATTCGTAACATGCAGACGAGTATATTATTAAAAAAGAATGTATAAATATAATACCTATAATAACACGATGGTCTAATAATTTTAGCAAATTAACAAGATTTGATATCTTGAAATTCAAAATAGATTTTATCAGAGACTGCGTCAAAAAAGCTGAGAACTTTATTGTATTTCATATGCAATTACATAAAACGTATTAGACTATTGCCCATAATTAAAGCTTACAAATAAAAATAGATTTTAGTTCTTATATGTGATCAAAATTTAGAAGGACGTAAAGAGATAACCGAGGTGGGTATTTACTCAGTATTAATCGCTAACTACTACCCATAGTAATTATGAATCATTTGCAATGGTATTTTATCAAAGAGAATCAGAGGTAACTAATGATATATGAATAGAAATTCATTGAATACCATTGATTATCTTACCAGCAAAATGTCATTGCTACTGGCCATTGATAATGATAAAAAGGGTAGCGGGTATCAAACAATAAGAGTTAAATGTATTCACAGAAGAAACGAAAGACAGAGAGAGTAATAGAGCAAAAGACAGAGAAAATGTCAGGAAAAGACGGAGGAAAGTTCAGGGAAATATTGCAAAAGGACTAAAAAAAAGTGTATGAAAAGTGGATACAGATAAATTGGTCCATTCGTCCAAAGCATCCAGCACCACCTATCGGAGGAATTATGTCACAGTAACTCCCTCCTTCCTGTCACCTTATGAATTGGAAAGGACAAGATTTACAGAAATACTTTAGAAGGCACAAAAGGAAAACCGCAAGAAAATTTAGAAAATAAGAACAAATCATACGTGGCATTGACTTCTAAGTGGCAATACAAGATCCTTTTATGCCTACTTGAAATTTATCGAAGACACAGTAAATGTGACTCCTTTTCTCAAAGAAACGGGAAATCATGCGTGACAATGAACGAACGAATGGTGACGACTACTATCATTTACCCTGCTGTAATGTCTCATGTGAAAAAATAGAATCTCCTTATGGAGATTATCTGTAACTTTTCTTATTACCTATAACGGAAGACCTTCAATTATCGATAAACGAATTTAAGGAATTGGCCAAAATAAGAGTAACTTTTTTTTTTCGAAAAAATTATTTTACCCTCATCTCATTTGATAATTTTTGTCACTCGCACATTTAGTTAAAACTGCAGTATTTTACGTATTCTTACAAGTTTATGATTGATAAAAAATAATATCGATTAACAATCACTTTCCCACAGGTACTGAAAGAAGGAAATAGGGAAGGAAAGATACAATGCCGATTGTGTGGCATTGTCACTTGGCAAAGAAATAGAAAACGATGGGAGAAGAATGGAAGATGGAAAATGGAAGAATTGAAAAGCAAGGGACGAGATTAAGTGCATGGATAAAGGATCCAGTTTAATCAGTTTAATTTCTTTTTCTTCGTGTTTAATTAGACGCAATTATCAATTGATTGAATTTACAAGATTTTTATTTCTAGAGAGATTGAAAGATTTTTATATCATACTTTGTATCAACTAACAGAAATCACAAGAAACAGTATTAATTTGCTTAACGCGATAGATACGTTCATATCAGATTCTAGTAATATGATAATTGCGCATAACGGAGTAAGAAAAAGGGGATTGAAAATTCAATAAAAATATGACTGAAAGGGTATAATTTAGCTATTTCTTTATTGCACCATAAAATTGGCTATAATGGACATCCAAAGAAAATATTATTCGTCGTATAGAACTATGTATGTATAAACTTTGGTAAAAATAAAAAACATACAAAGTGTCCTACTATAGTTTTCGTTGTTGCTGGATGCAATCAGTCACAACAGGTGAGTAAAAACGATGAACGCAATTGGTGCTGCTTTGAAAAACATTTGCATTATAACGAATCCGCGTAAAGTAGGATATTTACTGTATGTAACATCTCCGTTGCGGTAGCGTATTGCGTTTGCACTAGACTCCCTCCATGAGTACAATATGTTTTCTTTGACAGATTAGAAAGAATGCCCTTAGCAACTAGTACAGGGCATTCCATAAAATCATTGAAATATATACTAATATAGAAAAAAAAGGTCACTGCAAAATCATGCGCATGCACAATTCATAACAAGAATATTATGCAAAACCATGTAAGGCTTGCTGAATCTAAGAATCAGAGGACATCATTATTTTCGATCTGTCAAAAAAAAACATTTTACACGTGACCCAATTTTAGATAAGACAAACAATAATTATTTAAAGAAGAAGTAATGGAATATTTTAAGTGGAAATTCCTACTTCAGTACAGTGTTACATAAGACCTCGAAGAAGATTCGGAAATCGACCAAATGGATATGAAATCAACACAAACATTTTTTTTTTCCTCTTGCGGCAAGACCGTCTTTCTTGACCATTGTCCAGCTACGACATTGTTCGGTTCATCAATCTCGAATACTTCGAACTCCCGTTTCCTCTTTTGTGAAGGCGAATCCCTCGACAATTCAAGGGGAGATCATCGACGATGGTGACGATTCTTTCCGTGCTGACAATAAAAGAAAACTTCAACGGAAAAGGGAACTTATATCGACCACCATCAAGGAAACTTACCTTTTCCAGATTTTTTTTTTTGGAGCAGTAAAGAAAAAATTCAATGCTTACATTGCATCAATCGATCTCGATATAATTATCACGTACCTTAATCTTTTCATCTTACTCTCGTACTTTTGTATTGATTATTAAAGCTTTTATAAAAAGCTCTAACGGGTATTTACTGTGTCCTTTAATATATTTATATAATCTGTTTATGGACGTTACACATGTCTGCAAGGAACAATTTTTCTATGAGATATAATGTGACAGATAATACCTCAATCTCATATTCTATATATAGGATCCCAGTCGACTGTTACACAAAGGATCCATTATCAATAGTAAGAGCTTTCATTATCTAGTAAGAGGTTGAGTCAACTATGAAGTATGAATCCATTTTTACATGAAATGTAGGACACAGTTTAAAAGACTCAACGAAACCAAGAAAGATTGTAATGAAGCATCGAGTAATTATTTACTGAACGGATATCAACTGCCTTTTTTTTTATAAGAGCAAGGGGAAATATAATTTATTGTCCCTTCTGACAAAAATCCCTGAATCTGATAAAGGAACATAAATGAATTGATATGAGATTCGACAAATATTTTATGACCTGAACTTGTCGAGTTCCTAGCTAGGTTTAGAGTGGCGCAGTGAGGACCTAAATAGGCACCGGAGTTAGGGAAATAATTTCACAATTTTTCCCATTAAAATTATGCAGGTAAAACGTTTTAAAATAACACGGCATAGGCAGTATTCAAACAATGTGCATAAAACATATTAAAATAAAAACGCTTTAAATCCATTTAAATAAACCGGATAAACCATATAAAAAAATCACTTAATGCGTCTTAATACTAAACACGCTTTTAGATATTTAAAGAGTAAATACAGCAATTTAAATATTTAAAGTGTGTTAAAATAAAAGACTTGGATTTGCAGTGTACTTGCCTGATGCTTGAGATACATTTTGTATGACGATTTGCAAGTATAGAAGAAGTCTACCACAAGTATGGAACAATTCCAGTAAAGCGATTTCGTGACAAACTAAATCCAGATGTCAAATAGACTCTTTCTATATATTTTCATCTAGAGCTGATATAGACTAAATATTTTTACTTGAGTTTATCTGCTTCATCAATATATTCGAAACTTGATCCTTAAAGTGAATTTTAAACCAGTTGTTTTACCGAGTTGCCTAGAATTTTCAAATGTATATCTATGACAAAATCGCTCTGGTTCTCGAGTGTCTTTCTTTAGAAATGCTCGAAATCTCTCAAGTGAAATCTATACCATACCTAATGTTCAGTGTCCCAAGGGAACCTAGTCGTCGGCGGTGGCCAAACTCGTGCAAAATTTGCTCGGACTGGTAATTCCTTTCGTCATCTTTCCTTTAATGTATATTAACCGAAACAATTAATATTATCTTCCAGTAGTATATTATATATCTATAAATTCCATCAATCTTACAAGCATATTAACTCTATGTATAACTCATGTACGGAGTAGCAATCTACCTCAAACGATTCTCGCACTGTTCTCCTGAGTTATAAATTTACATTATCGGCTGGAGACCGTGATCATAATTCAATTCCACTATCTGACAGTGAGGGCTGTCCAGTAGTAGCATCAGTTACTGGTTGGCCGTTACGCAGGACGGTTCTATAGAACGTTTAGGGCAGAAATTTACCTCACTCACTTTTGTCATATATATTATTTAAAGTCATATTTTCATATTAAACGATAGGCATAATAAAATAAACATTTCAGTATATAAGGATACAAACAATCTTATCAGTTTTATTGTAAATTTGGAAATTAAAAGAATTTAGAATATGAATAGAAAAAATTTCCTATAAAGTCTCGCAGTCAGTAATCGAGCATCGTGTGCTAGCAAGGTTGCTCATTTCTGATCTACTGCGGGACTTGCGCACTTGCATTGCCATGCCAGATGCCAATAGCACAGGTTGGGCCAAAGAAGCATACGTAGATATGCCTTCCGACCCAGGGTAAGGGATCGTAAGGTTCAGGTTTTTGTTTCAAGATGAAAACGAACCATCTGCAGGAAGTACAGGACGTTAAGTAAAATGTTAAAAAAGGCTACTAAACGGTTTGTTATTGGTTAAATAGCATTCGAAGAATGTGTACTGAACGCTGCTTATCAAGAGTATGATATAAGCCATTTTTGTACAATTGACTTAACATGTTCATAAAATTGATTGAATTTAATGTTTGCGATTAAATTTGTTTGTTTGCATTTTCTAAAAGACTTACTCAGGTAATGCTAATTTGATCGATTAATACAAACTAATGGAAAGATGAAAAAACGAATTACTGATTCGTACCATTTTCACAGGATTTCAATCAACCAATAACCAACTCCCCTTAAGGAGCTCACAGTCCTGTTATATTAACGCTCCGTATTGCAGTACACCGCATACATGTATAGAACACGCTCTGAAATTTCACTATTTGCACAAGGAGTTTATCACGGTTTTCTCCATTAATGCTAGTCCGATAAGATTTCGCACCAACCCGGATAATCCGCCTCCTTCCTCTGATCCTCCTTACCGACTCAATATCGTCAACATAACCGTATTTCGTCCATAAGGCAGGAAGGAAACGTAACGATTTTTGTATAGGGTTAGTTCTGCTTTTCATTTAAAATGTTAGTCAGGTCTCGACTGCTTTTAATCGTGGTACCACTTGAGTCACAATCCTTCAAAAAATGCCTCAAAGAATATCGAACGGTTGAGAATCATGTGTACCAGGCTGTTCCACTTAGGCACGCACACGCAACTATTCCCTCTGCTCGCCTTCTTCCTATTGAATTAGCATTAGGATGCCATTAACCGTTCATATTCACGCTGGATGCAACACGCTCCTACCCGAAACTCAAACGCGTATATCTTTTGACTCTGTCTTATGGGCAGAGCTAGACAGTATTAGCTAGGCAGTATTAGTTCAACTATTCGCCTTGGCGAACTTAGCAAGAGCAAACTACCCTTTGAGTCCTTAGTTTGTTATGGCAAGCCGTCCAAGTGTGACCTGAATGCAGAACCCCCCCTAGTGTGGTCACGGCATGGAAACCTTCATTTCGAGCCCAAACATTACCGTGCTATCGTACGGTGATCACGAATGAAATTTATGTGCGGTAATGTAAGTATTACACGATGCATGGACAAGTATAATTATGAAAAAGTAATTTTTAAAAAGTTCTGACAGAATGGATTACAACCTACGTGAACGTCGAATTTGACAAGCTCTGAGGGAGCCTGATCAGCAAGACAATTTTGGTGGGCAAATGTTCAAAGACGATGAAGTTGTTGAGTATGAACATTCGGACGCGTCAAATGAGACTGATGATGAGCTAGTGGAGAGACAGCAGGTGCTGAGGAGGACATTGTTGAAAGCGAGCCAACAATAGGCAATAAATGCGCTCATGGAAGCAGAGACCGAATCTATACACGAATGTCAATGCTATGTGGCAAACATGACTTTCAGTGGAGCAGGTGGGAACCGAAATGATATTCACCGACTTATATTTTGATTTTAAGCATGCTGTTATAAAATAACACTGTTATTGTTTGGTATAAATATAAATTTGAAAATCACTTCTCCTTTTTGTAAAAAGAACTGCCGAGATGTTCCCAGTTCAAGTTCCTGGTCCACGTAAGGAAGCGCAAAATTATATGTATAACCTACGCAATTTCGAAAGTTATTGTTTGATGAAAATATACGTAATATGATTGTACAACATACGAATACGAAAATTAACTTTGAACGTGCTAAGTTACAGCAGCAAGCAAAAGTGGAGGAGACTATCATGAAGACACTGATTTAGAAGAAATCAATGCTTTTACAGAATAATTATATTATAGTGCTGTGTGGAAATCACACCGTGTTAATATAAGAGAACTATGGGGAAAAGAGTCTGGCACTTCTATGTGTAGATGGACCATACCTATGCAACGATTTTTTTTTATCAACTATTCTCTGCTTCGATTATAAACCGACCAGGAGCGCCAACGATCAGTCTGAACTCGTAAAGGTGATGTGAACAAAAAGGCTCCGGCTGGGTTGAGACTAGGCATTCCAAATAATGGAAACCTAATTAGGGCCTAACGCGGCACACACCAGGGCGTCCAACCACTAAACTACATCCCGAGTGGCTCTTTCCTTACCATGGAAACCTATCGGAGTCCGCTAGGCACTCGCTAGTATATCCTGCCTACATCATATCCTGCCTAGTCGAGTAATATATGTATATGCGTGTACAAAGGGCATGACGTTCATTAATCTAAGATTTTGATTAAGACTGGATATCCTTCTGTCAGAGTCTTGAGAAACTATTTCTCCTCCAAGGACCAAGTGTATCAAGTGTATGAGACTTCAGGTTAACGAGACTTTATAATAATAACTAATCTCTGAAAATTATCATGTATTATACAAAACTTTGGCAATTTATAAGGAGCTCCTTACGAACACTGTTAATCTTGTTCTTTTTATATTGAGATGAAATTCAATTTTTATTTGAAATCGATATCCCAGGCATACTTATTAATATAGAATACATACCAATGCAGTTATTTTGTCTCGTCGATCGTTAGACCAGTTTAAATGCTTGTGATGCGCAACATCACAGTTTGCCGTTCATTTGTAAAATCCGAAATTTCACGGAGAAAAATGAGGTTTTAGTTTCGAGCATAGAAAACTCGAAAATTGAGTATTAAATTCACAAGTTATACGGCAGTGTGAAGAAACATGAAGATTTAAACAATAATTCACTTGCCGACGAACATTAATACACAAATAATTTAATGCATAAATTAGTATATTTCCGGGTGTTATTATAGACCGATACAGCGAAACTGCATTTTTCTCAGTGTATTGATGCATATTCTTTCATGTGCAATACATATTCTTTCTTTAAAGAGACTAACACTAATTAAATTGTTTATAATTTTTATAAGTTAATTGAATGAGAAGAATAAAAAAACATTACAATACAAATTTCTGAAGATGAATTTTACATTCAATCGATTAGATGAGTTAACGACTCAGTCGCAGTAGAATTGATAGAAATGACGGATGTACAAATAGCTAGAACCATACTGCCGTAATCATAATCATGTTAATCAGAAGAATCTCTATTTTAATTAATAAGCATCATCTAAGCACATTGTATCAAAGTATACTCACGACAGCGCTAATTATCGTCATTACACTTTTACAATAAATATTAACAATTAACAAATACATTCAAAGACATCATATCTTTTATAGAAAGTTGCATTTAGACGTGGAATTGGGCGAAGAAACACGTATAATATTCAAATGGCCAGAATATATAAAGGAACAATAGTTCAAACATCATGTTAGTTTTTCATATTCATGTTACTATTTTTTGTTTCATTTTATTAATTTCCCTAGACCATTCATATCTTACTCGTAATAATGTGTGTAGATGGTGACGCTGTATTAAGTATTACTATGGCAAAGAAAATGAGAACTCGAAATAAAGAAATACGCAAAAAGGAAAAGACAGAAAGAAAATCAAAAATACGACGTGATGACAAAATAGCGAGCATAATTATTAAAAAGAATTAATAAAAAGAAAGCATGTATTACACGTAATTACTGCTGATTATGAGATTCCCGCGTTTAACTGTTACATATATTTTTTTCGCGATGTTGTATTCTTTTTTGAACGCACAATTCCGCGTGTCCTTTTAACGCGCTCGTCACGTATTATTGAGATGATGGAATACACTATCTAGTTTCTTGCGAGAGTGAGAGGAGTAATGCCATTGGGGATTGCAGTGGAGCGAGAGAGATAGCACCATTAGCGATCCCAGTGAAGCTCAGGATAACGACCGAAACGTGCATACATTGTTTCAACGTAATATTGCGTGGTTTTGAATTGAGCTGTGGTCCTGGTTGGGCTTTGTAATAGTATTAATTACTCCAATTTTCCAGCGTTTTGGGAAAAACGAATTTTTTAGACAGTAGCTGAAAGAATCTACAATAAACTGGTGGGTTCTGTCATTCAGTTTTTTAATTATTCTGATGGGAAATATTGTCGATGCCTGGAGACGTGCTTTTGCATCATTTTAAAGAATTTGTCGGTCAAGGCTTTTCTTACGCTGTTGATCTCTTCATTCTGGATGTTCGGAATATTGAAGTAATCTTCATATCAATTGAATATCTGTCAAAAGTTCTATGCCCTGAAGTTATGGTCGTTCTCTGTGGTGTATATGGGTTTGAAATGCTCTGCAAATGCTTCTGCCTTTTCGATACTCGAAGTGATGGTCTGCCCGTTAACTATGATAGGTGATGCTGCATTACAGCCTTGATTCTATCTTGAGAGTTTTCTGACAGTTTACCAATAGTTTTTGCCCTATGATAGGTGGATTTCGTCACGGACTTTTAGCCAAGCGTGGGCGTTAAAGCAGCATCATTCATTGTATATTTTTCTTGAACTCGTTGATTTTCGCTTTAAATAAATTGCATCGATTCGTTTCATGTTCCCTTTACATTCTTCGTTTTATCCTTATTTGACATACGATGAATGGCGGTAGTTCGTGTGAAAAGAAGTTATATTTATACTGTCGAATATTTAACGCGACTATTTCAGCCAACTGGGTGTTAACTTCTTAATGAGATCTTCTGATATTGGAGAGTCCGTTTGGTCGTCGATAAAAGTACTTATTTCCCGGTTTATTGTTTTCATATCCGCTTTCTTAAAGTTTAATTTTTCTAGTAACGATGTTCGGGTGATGGGTGCGCCGATATCGAAGGTAAACAATATTGCTAAGTGGTCGGATCCTATATCAGGTATACCTTCGATATTGGTGAAATTCTTTCCTATGTTTACTGTGCAGAATACAAAATCTGGTGTTGCGTCACGTTTATTTGGCATAATAAAGGCTGGCGGAGTGATGATTTGAGTAAAGTTGAAGCTTTGTAAAAAGTTATTGATTTACTTCCGTTTCCTTCCGTTTTGATTAAAGTCGCCCAGGACGAGTACGTACTTGAAACGTTTGTTTTTAATAAGGGAGTTTTTAATAATCTTCTATAAGAGAGTCGTTACGCACGTATATTAAATTAACATGTAGATGGTCCTCGAAGAACGAAATAGAAACGTAGAGTGCGTTGTTACGTTGTTTTCGTTGTTGGGGAAACGACTAAATGAACAGCAAATTATTAGAAGTAAATCTCATGCGACTTTGCTGCGTTGGAAAATGTCGCTCAATACCGGAGTATGTGAACATCGCAAGTGAAGGCTGTTTAGGTAATTGTGTAGGTATATGTAGGACATTAGTGCATTTACACTGGATTGTCAATACAATCGTGCTAGCCTAAAAGGAGGTCACGGGGGGAGGGGTTCATAACAACATTCCAACATGTATGTGATTCCGATGTACTTCGTTACCTACATGGAACATGGGAAATGTCCACTGAACTGTACAACACCCCCGCCCCGCATTCCATAACCATTCACGCTGACAATGTTCCTCAAATCGAGTGGTTTTCGGATGAACATGCATGTATCGGTCATGAACTTATCGAATAATATAAAAATAAGAAAACCGAATGAAAATAGCGCAAATTGAGTGTGAATAATTCTAGAAATGTACTCGCTGCGTTTTTGACAATCAATAATTTCAAATTCATTTTGATAATCAAATTAATTTTACCAGAATGAAATTGAAGAACTAACAGAAATTGTTAGGCTTGTTCTGAATTATACCTTGTACATGAGAATGATATATAATGATGATAATATTATAGATTAATAAGTACAAAAATAATGGGACTTCGTACATATGAAAATTTGGTTATCATTACGTGGATCACCTATGGTGATTCAACTTCATTTAATAACTAATGTACCTACACGTTAATTATTTTCAGGGTAAATAACTGAATTAACAGGTAATCATATGCTTCTTGAATAACGAATTATATCTTAATCACAAAATGTATATAACCTTTAAACGAAACTTTGTTAATCATAGAATATGAAAAAAGATTTGATTTTATCATAATGGCTACGTAAATATGAATAAGTAACAGACATATTTTACGATAACAGTGTTTAAAGGAATATTCGTCGGTACATATTTGAGAAAAAAAGTATAGATAACTTTGTAAATATCGTTTCTAGAAGGAATATAAAGTTTTTCTAGCTATAGAGGGTGATTCCAGGAATTTGCGAGATTGTAGATATTTTCTAAATGAAGATAGAAAAAAATAATAGAGGAAAAAAGTACATGGTTTACTGAGAACTAACTTCCCGTTACCCTACTTTTTTCGCAGATGCACCGATGCATCTACAAGATGTAATTTCAGTAACACGAATCGTTCGACTAAAAATTCAGACCTCCGGTTGGCCGAAACATTCCGATAAAAAAATTATTAACTCATGAGGAATCTAATTTTCTGAATTTTCTTATTGACCTGGAAAAACTGTTATTGTAATGTAGTATAGTAAAATGTTGAATATTTTGTGAACTATTCATTTTTTGAGGACTGTACCTTAATACTTTTATACGCAAAACAATGCAAAAAAAATGTAAAAAAAAAGTACAGCTGCATTTAAAAAGAAAAGTAAAATTGCATCTTGTAGATGCATCGATGTACCTGCAGAGAAAGTTAGTACCTGTTAGAGAAAATTAAACCTGGATAAACCACGTAATATTTTTCTTCAGCATAATTCTTTATCTGCACTTAAGAAAGAACTACCAGTTGCAAGAATCACCCTATATTTATCGTACTTGTATATACAAAGATACTCATAAGTAATTATTGACCGAGCACTCTATAAGGGATGATTCTATCGCAATCATAAAACGAAGAATAATACGAGCGCTGCTCGCTAAGAGACGGAACTACGCAGTAAAAACCAAACCACTAATTCTTATGCATGAATAACAATGTATTACATACGGTTAAAAGTGTGCAAGGAATCCAATTTGTTGGGACCCTCCAACCATAACAACAACTTCGACGACCACAGATGCCCTCTCGTTGTGCCTACTCTAGATTTCGAGTCGCAACCCAATCCGTGTATCATGAGTTACATGTAGATTTCTCTTATCTATAGGTATATCTCCTCCATATAGGCTTTCACATACCCTACATATCAATAATTTTCTAAGCGGTTACCACGAACTCCTAAACATGTTTACAGCTTCCAACGGGAGAAGGAAATGTGCAGGATCACAGGGAAATCCCTGGAGCTCTAGTACATCGAACACGAGAAACGATAAGCCTAAAGGGAATCTGCCTAAATTCTGTGAACGAGAATATATCACGGTTATACTATACTATACGATAACCGATCATCCCGTCTGTATTGAAGTAAAATATGGTGTAGCTAAAATTCCTCGTCAACAAATGCTATAACTTGTAGCTAAGGTCACTGTATGTGAACAATAGAAAGTCACATACATTGAGTTTAGCTATAAGTTACTGCATTGTTGACGAGGAGTTCTAGCTACACCATATTTTACTTCAATACAGACTGGATGATTGGTTATGGTATAGTATAGTTCGTCATAGGTCGATACCCTTCCGTTGCAAACCGTGACATATTCTCGTTCACAGTGACTGAATGTCACTGTTTTGTAGCTTAATGGCGCCAGAAACAAAACACTGAAACCTTGTTTAAGTTGACTCTCAGAAAAGGTTACCCGCGTTTAACTTTACGCGATACCTTTCGTTTATGTTGACTCCCGCGCCCTCACCTAATTCTCAAGTAGCTGCCTCCGAGTATATTGTATAGTGACGTGCATCAGCCAATCACAATAATCGCAAGAGGGGGGAACCGCGCAGTGGTGGGATCCCCTCCTGAGTGAACAAAATCGAGATGTTTACGTTTCTGACGAGTCAATTTAAACGAGGTTTCCGTGTATATACATATATATATGCGAATATTGATATACATACATTAGATATACATATGGACGTTGAAATGACAAACAGGTAACATTTTTCGAAAATATCGTAGGTATTGGAGTAATTCAGTGTAACGTATTAGGCCTTGCCTTCAAGGGGTAGGATTCCTGCAAATTATAAATTAGTTTGTTGATTCTAGAAAATTTCACATGAAAGCAGTGCGATGGATTGGACTATTAGGTGCTGTACGTTAGTAGCTTTTATCACCTCTTCGTCTCTTTTTCAAAATTCTATAAAGTTTGGAACTTATCGGCGCATTAAACCACTTTTGCTTGCGGGCATCCCTCTCCCTCTGGTGGCCGGTGACTGTATTACATGTATATAGCTTCATATTAGGGCGATTTCAGTATTGCCTGATTTCACACCTAATACGGCGGCTGTGAATAACGCCTGACTATGGTCAAGTCAGATTTTCCATAATAGGACTTGCCGTGAAATTACCTGATGCGGGCCAAGTCAGGCATTCCGTAATAGGGCTAGCTGTGACATTGCCTGATCGTGGCCTGATCCTGGTCAGGCAAGCCCTGCAAATTTCTACCCGGGACGTGAACTATATTTCAGGCTGACGACATTTACAAATGTTGTACTCATGTATGATCAGGGCAGGATCTGGGCTTCACCCGGCTATCCTGATCAGGCATGCCATACCGATACCTGATCTGGACCTGATACGACATCAGGTAGCCTGACCAAATTTCTGCTCGGGTATAACAGCATATATGTACTGTGACGTTATTTCACGTCCCGAGTCTAGAAAAATGGACTGTTTTGTTTATCATGCGGGACGTATTGCCGTCCCTTAATATCGCGTTACGCAAATTACCGGCCAAAACCTTCAAGGTCACAATTTTTGTAAATATCGAACATTAGGTTAATTTCTTCTGTAAAAAAACATTTCATGCGTTATGAATTCGGCCACAACATCCAACATCTACACGTCGCTGGAGGAAAATCACCACGAGGCTATAGCTGGGATCATGGAGGACGATCCAAAATCAATAGACGCTTCCACCCCGCCGCCGATGACGTCCGAATTGAGTAGGGGGTCGGCATCGAGGAAGGTATCGCCATGGACCGTTTCCTTTTTCTCGTTACGGCCGGACCCGATGTCCCGAAAAGGGGGCATCAACAGTACCGAAGAGGATGGGGAGCAGGAGCTACCCCGGCGTGAGATTTCATGAACTCCGCCACCTATCCGTCCCGACTTGGTTCGGGCGAAGATCACCACCAGAGCAACCCGGACGCCCTGAAGCTACGGCAGCGAGCTAGTGACAGTTTTGACTCAATTGTAAGCGAAAGATCATGTCGCGCCTTAAAGTATCTTTCTATCTATCTTATTATACTATATCTTATCTTCTCTGTTTCTTTCGTTACAGTACATACATCTATTGTGACGCTAAATTGTGTGCATGTCACAAAACAAGTAGAAAAGGGACGAAATCGGAGCTACATCATGAGGTCCGCAAGGCAACCTACCATTTGCGTCAACATATGAGTGTTATTCTACGAATTTTTGAAATATTGTATAATTCATCCACGAGCAAAGTATTTTTTAAAGAGGCCATCTTACTAGGACTTTTAGGATACATGAGTCATCTAGATAGGAACTTTTATTCGTAACGTAACTGTACATAAATATTCCCTAATATTCATTACATTTTATTATGTACTGTAATGTGGCGTTACAAAGCTGGAGGGGATACCACCTACGATTGACCGAAAAATAAATACACAGGACTTATCAGGTCCGACAGTGGGTTCGGTGGCACAGTGATAAGTGCCCGACTTGACAGTCCAATTGGCAAAAGGGGAAGAGCTAAGCGATTGAAGGGTTAACTTGCACGACAAGTAAACAGGAGGGGGGTATTGATTTCGATTGTCATGCTCTATCATTGATATTTTTGGAATTAATTAGTATAATCAGTCGGTACCGTTACAGTACAGGGGTTATTCACGATAAACGCACTACCTGAAGCTAGCCTATGTCCATTTAATTTCCATGGTAAAACCTTTATAAATGGTGTGTTAGCCTTGAATAACCTTATATATCTTATTCTTCAGCGTAAACAACGACATGCTACCATATCAAATTGCTTGACATAAATTATTCTTATTGCCGAAATTATTAACGCAAATATTATTGTATTGTATTTTGAAAATGGCTGCAACATCTGCGAACGAGGTGAAACCTTCCATTTTCACGATCACTTTTCTGAAACTTCGATCGTTTCGAAATTTCCGAGGCACGAGGTATATATTACTAGAATTCATATCAGTCGCTGTTTATTTCAGTTTTAGAAAACTCGTCCTGTTGTCACAATATAAGAGCTATACATAATATGGCTTGACAAGTCTTTTCTTTCCCCGAAGCAATGCATGGCTGTTCCTCAATACAGTCTTCCAGTGTACTCTTTTTTCCCTTCATTTTACTTTTTATAGCCTTTAACCAGCCATTATTAGTTATATTTACAAGTGCTGTATCGAATCAGTACGCAGCGTCTGTGGACTGATACCATTCGGACCAACCCACACATACTATGTATCATGTACTATATGCTGTATATTATAACAGGATGCCCACCTCGCCCTCGCTTTAATTATCTTATCCAGAAGGCCCCCAGGGAGCAACATTAAGAGTTCTGATTGTCGCTGGAGGTAGATATATCGATCGGATGAATAGAAGCACGAGGCATGGGGTACATTAGCTTACAGTTAAGACCTGTTAAAGGCAAACGGGTCCTTGTATATACCAATAACTGTATGAAACAAATAATAATGAGGAACAACCGAAAGGGAAAGAGAGATCTGCCATTTAATGCATACCACATTTATCAGCAAACTGTGCCAGGGGAATAAGCATCCAGAACTCCTCACATAGTGATAAACAAAAACAATAGAAGTATATTTTATAAGCTATTTCTGTAAATGTTGACGAATGGATAGATGAGTGTAATTGTATGTGTGTATGTACAATAGTTTTAACACTCTATTTGTTAATAATCTTATGCGAATATACATATAGGATAATGTTTCTGCTTTGACTGACTAATTTTTTGATGAACAATGACATGATTTCTCGGATTATACTTTTTAATTTAATGGTATAAATATCTCTTTATCTTATTCTTATAATAATGTTTAATTCGATTTTCATTTGAATTTGAATATATATATAAATATATTCTGAGTATTGTAGGTATAATCATTTACACGAAATAATGAATACAACGAACTACACACAAAATTAAACCAAGTCGTAACACGCTAAGCTTAAGGTGAACTTCTTGTGTTTATTCACGTATAGCTACGAAGATATATAAGCGCTTTGTGATAATAACTAAGGGGAGGATCGAGCCTTGAAAGAGAAATAGGATGAAGTTTATAAATGACCTACGTCAATGGCAATGAAGATAATAATAAATTGATGGAAGGACGAGTTCGTAACGCTGAAGAAGATATTCTACTGTATCATCGTGATAGGCGCAGATAATCAAGGAGGGTTACATTAACTTTTTAATGTAGAGAATATTAAATATATAGGTCCGTTACAAGGGGTTTGCCTTACAAGTAAAACAAAAAAAAGTAAACAGCAACACAATCGAAACAATTTCGGAAACTTTGAAAAATTTCATTACACTCCTAAAGAACAACTATAACCGCATTAAGGAACATGCCAGTTTCATTAGGGGTAGTAGTGCGCGTTTCGAATTGGAGAGCAGATTGACGGGGGTTGGGTTGAGTTTCCAGTCTAACTGAATAAACAGGTCTCGTTAAGGCTGAGCGAGTTCACGAATAAGTGAATTCTGGCTTCAAAGCTCGAGGCTACACGTACCTACAAAGCTATGAAGCTACCACGATAGATTGGCATAAAAGTGTGATTAAAAAAAAAAAAAGAGAGCAAAATACACAATAAAGAAAAGCGGTCAGGTACTATTATATTTTTTAATCCTTGCATTCGACTGTCCCCTCTTAGGCACCAAAACATATGAAAAATTGAGAGAACTAGAGTTCAAAGTGTTAAATTATATGAGACGTATAGTCGACAATTGTATAATTCACACCAAGCATATTTTTGAATGTTTATGAGTTGACAGAACAAAAGGTTCCCTTTATAACGTTAATAGCTGCTCCGTACTGTTGAAAATAGTCCTGATTAAGGATCTAGGGAACTCACTTCAGCGCACTAATTGTGCGTTCAGATCTATGGCATAAGGGATTTGCCAGAACATAGAATGTCCAATGGGAACGTAAGACTGTGTAGACACAGCTTCCTCGCATGTTCGCAGAAAGCATGAATGCGATGCTATTTTGCTCCGAATAACTCAAATACGTAGGTAGATACGTAACGGGTAGTTGGATGGATGAAGCTATATGTATATAGAAGGCAGTGTGTATTCAAAGCTCCCTGAAGAGACATTTCAATGTGGGCAGAAGAAGCGCACCGAGGAAAACGGGAGGAGGGATCTGAGTTGGCAAGCATCCTCGTGACGAGGAAACAAAAACAGTAAAACCTGAGTCATACGTGTATTATACATTTCCCTAGCGATACTTGCAGATGAAATATTTGTAATGCTCATTAACAAAACCGATCAATGCAGTCGCCATAATGTTACTCCCGGACATTAACATACGAAGTAGAGTCGCTCGAACTGAATTTGCACAGTCGTGTAACTTACTCGACAGTGCAATTACTTACGCTGCTTACGAGTATGCGAAATGGAAAGCAGATATGTAGTTGTTTGAGGCTGACAGTCTTAATAACTTTGGTCAGACAGGATAGCATGGTATGTTAACAGAAAAACATTTCAATTGATTAACCCATTTACTGGCTCTAGAAAATTCACAAAACGATTTTTTCTTTAGATCAACAATTTTTTTCAATAGCTGCCTAGGTAGATCTATTAGGTGTACAATTTGCACTGCCGTCGAAAAGTTTCCGGACACTGCTTGAACTGAACCAGGCTCCTTCTTGTGCCTGTCTCTCGTTAACCGAATGTGACCAAATCCTGTGTACTAGTCGTTTAAACAATATCTCTATCGCTCCGCACGTCTAGGACGTCCTTGGCGTGTGCCACCAGTGAAACATTGTTGCTATTCCAAACTTAGCCTACAATAACCTTATTCGGAACAACCCAGTAACCGATAAACTTGCGTCTGAAACAAACGTCGCCATTATAATATTCAATATAAATTACAAAACATTCATTTAGACTAGTAACACAACATACGGGTAAGCATTTAAAATATTTTCGTTCTTTTTCCGAATTCAAATAAAATATTAGATGTAACACGGTCCAGTCGTTTATTTTTATTTATTTTCAAAACAAACGGGTCGAGGGCGTACACGGAACATAGAAGAACATGCTGCAGTCATTGTACTTCATAATGACGGCCGTAGTGTGCGTCATATTGCTCAAAGAAACTAAATATAGCACGGTCCACCGTTGGGGATGCTTTCACTCGCTTCCAAAGAACCGGCTCTAATAAGGACAAAGCTCGCACTGAAGGGCCTCGAACCACTTCCGAATCGGAAGATCAGTCCTTAGTATTAATGGCAAAAAGGAATAGGAAGCTTACTGCACCAAAAATTAAATCGCGGTTCAATGAATGTCATTAACAGCAGATATCGGTATTTACGGTTGAGGATCGTTTGCATAAAGCCGACCTTCGGGGCAGAGTTTCCGCTAAAACAAAAACGCTCCTACGGCGTGAGAACAGGGAAAAGAGACTATAGTATACATTGTATACATAGCATAATGTAATTAAATATTGGGCTCAAAGTCACAAAGACTGAACATCCAAGCCTGGAAACGGATTTTATGGACTGACGAATCAATATTTGAGGTTTTTGGTCAAAGGCGAAGAAGAAATGTCCCTCGCGCGATTTCGGAATAAAATGCATCCAGACTGTATAAATCTACCGTTAAATGAGTCAGGGGATCTGTGATGGTGTGAGGATGCTTTGCTTACACGGGTATGGAAAACCTTCAGAGAATTGAGAGTATATTCGAGCAGAAAGGATACCACTCCATTCTAAGTTAGGTATGCCATACCGTCTGGAAAACGCTTAATCGGTCGTGGGTTTGTTATGCAGCAAGATAATAGCCCCAAACACACTTCTAAGTTGTTCTACCAACTATCTGCAGCGTAAAGAAGAAGGTGGAGAGCTTAATTCCATGACTTGGTCCCCTCGGTCTCCCGACCTATATCCCATAGAACTCCTCTGGGATGAACTGGATCGCCGAGTGCGAGGAATTTGTCCCACCTCTCAAGAGCAGCTTTGGAAAGTTTTTTAAAAAGTATGGAATGAAATAGCAAATTCTGTGTCGGAAAAACTCGTGGAAAGAATGCCGCGATTGATTAAAAATGTGCTGTCCGCCAAGGGGGGTGGTTTCTTCGATGAAAAGAAAGTATGAGTTTTAGGCTGAGGATTTGTTCTAAATCATGAAGTTTATATTTCGAGTTAGTCGCGTGTTATAAAAGAAATAAATTTTTTTTTGTAAAATTCGGTATTTTTAAATTTTGTTTCAAATTATTTCCTTGTCCGGAAACTTTTCGACGGCAGTGTAGTTCTCGGCCTATTTTGCATAATTTTAAAGTTTGTTTAAAAAAGAAGAAATCTAATAATTAACTAACCTTCAAAACAATCCCCATTACTTTCTACATATTTACACCATCTCTCAGGCAACTGTCAAATTTAGTTTCGGAAAAAGGGTGGTTCTTTTCTGGAGACTGAAATTTCAATCCTTAAATCTGTGAAACCACTGTTTACATGTACTATGAGAAGCAGCATTTTCATCTAAGGTGAAACAAATAATTTCCTTAACACAGCAGCATTTTTCTTCAATTGGAAAACGAAAGGGAGGCAGTGCCTAAAATGTTGCTTTTTTGAATGACTTCGCTTTCGCTACTGTTTTTCGATGTTATATCAGGAACAGTGTCAACTATTATACCTCATTTCAAAGCTTAATAATGAGCTTTAAAGTTACTCTACAGCAGAGAAAAAATTAAGATTTGAATAGGTGCCATCATTTATTAAATTTTGGGGTCGAGAATTAATTTGTACACCTAAGAAATAACTCAGATTGTGCAATGTCTAATAACAAAAGTTTTCGAGGTTAAGATGTCGACACCTGATCATAAGAGGCTTCTGCGGTCTCTAATGACGAATCTGAAGTAAAAATTCAAAAATTCAAAATCGCAGACCCAAAATAGCCGTCTTGAAAATTTAAATGGTCCGATCGACGGGAAACTCATTTCTTGGAAGTTTGAAAAGTCACTGGTTCCAGATTTGAAATGACAGTTTTATTGATATTTTTTTAATAATTCTAAAATATTTTTCGTCTATTATTCGTCAACTCATCGTTAACGTTGTACGGCCCTCACGATGGTGATAAATGGTACAGGTTCCTGCTATAATATGGGACCAGGCATTAAAAGCCATTTTTTTTATACATATATACTTCGAATTTTTTTATGTGGACATTTTCGAAATCAGACACCATTTTGGATTTTCAAATTTACATTTCAGATTCGTAATCAGCCACCGTAAAAACTGTCCTTATCATATTGAACTCTACAATATCCCTAGCATGACATGTTGCGCGTTAAAGGGTTTAATTATTACTAAAGGGAGCAACAGAACTTCCTACCAATCGATAATACATAGAGATATTGGTTCATCATGTAGAAAAACAGTGTCAGGGTTGCGTTCACTATAAGGAAATTCTTCATTCTAATATTACTGTCCTTTATGATGGAGCAAATGATACGCCTATCCTTAGTCTTTGATGTATTCCGAGCGCGAAGGTTTTTGAGGCTGTCTAAGCGGGGTCCCCCTAAAATTCTCGAGCATTCAAAGCTGTACTGCCGCGAAATGTTTTTCGAAAGTTTTGAAAGGCTTTATTAAACTCTGTCATACATCAAAAATGTAGAATTAAAAATGTGTATATAATTAAAACATTTTGGAAATCTCAGGGCCCTGAGCTCCAAAAACAATTAACCTCAAACAAATTCCATTAAATTTCTCGCCAGTCACTCAGAACGGTGACAGCACAAATGACGATGTACAACATTGTCAGCTATCTCGTCGCAGACACTACCATGATTCGAAATTGAGATCGAACCTATTCCTGCACCTTATGATAACATTTTCTAGTGAATAACATCGATGACTCCACTTTTTAAACGCAATAATTAATTTCTGAAATCCACCGAGTCCATTACATATTTTATATTTCAAATGTCAAGATGATTAAAATGACAAATCGGCATCTGAAACGCGGACAGGAGCTTTTTCCATATGACTCTGTACTGATAATTCATTTTTTTAAAGTGACAGTCATTGAAAGGTCCCTAATCGGGCCTTTCATTTTTTAAACACGATGCCACATGATGACTTTGTAGTACAGCAAAAAAATTGTTAATTTCTAAAGATTAATTTTCGCTCAGAATACCTTAACACGGTGCTCACTAACGTTACAATGTAGATTTACAATAATTGGAATTCTTACGAATTGTTAACTGTGAATTAAGATTTCACATCCTCTTATTGTACTTAAAATAGGCACTATATGTAACGAGGAAAGTTCAGACAGTGATCGAATTTACGAGTTTAATTAATATCAATGGAGATGATATAATGTCGAATACTGTTTTTCAACTAGCGGAATTCGTTATTATTAAAGCTCCAGGTGACACGAGTACTGTATACCGTTTAGAATAGATTAACGTCTAAAATATTTTTAAGGGACGATTCGAAAATTAAAAATATCTAACTCTTGTCTAATATTATGATATTCAAAAACATTTAGTATTTCGTCTTAATCAGTTAAATGACAGATAAAAAAACTTGTACACTTTTTTTCAAGTCGCATTTTCACGACGAATAATCACCAAAATAATAAAAATGGAAATGAGAAAATACTTAAAATTATGATTACGTTTCCCCGTGGCACAGTATTGTTAGCACTAGAACAACCGAGCAATTATTAAAGTGTTTCTTCTGAATTTTATGTTGACTTGTGTCGAGATGAACAATGAGTATACATATATGCCAATTTATTTTTCATCACTACGTTAATTTCGAAGTTCCGTATATAAGATACCTAAATACACGGAACACAACGCTGGTCGTCTAGTGTTAAGAATCGAAATCTGTTCTGTTTTTATAGCTCTTTTCCTTGAAAGAATCGACTTAATGGCAGCATTTACATCGGCCCGAAATAGAAATGTTTACTCAGAGTATTGACCAATTATCGTAAAAATATCGACAAGCTGTAATTTGCTATAGCTTAGCTATAGCATACTATTTGTCCAAGACCAGATTGAACGTAGTAAGTGCCAAGGACTTATCCACAGTATCAACTGATTTTCCGACAAAAACACTTTTCGCCAAAACAATGAGGAAATCCCCAATTTACCATCCCTACAAAACTCAGCTATAAATTCATTTAAACAAATCTCGCATTGTCATACGAATGAGATTAGTATTAGTGCACACACTTGAACACGCGATAGCGTAATCTGGCGTGGGTTTGCGATTACGAGATGTCAATCTACCGAAGTTATAGTAACAGAAAAGCTGAAGCACAAAGAGGAAGACAGACAAATAACGGTAGAGTATACAGAAACAGAGAATATTGTGACTGCGAGAAATTCGAATGAATAATAACGGAAATATTATATTGCATTTATGAACATACTTGGCCAGCCACTATCTAACTGAAGAATAACTATTCCATAACCGTTGGACTAAAATTAGCTTACTGTTTCCTTAACTTCGTCTTTATACTTTTTCAAAGGCATGGCCAACGGATATGAAAGATGCTAAACTTTGAGATTGGTCAAACAGAGATAATTTCGTAGACTCAAGGACTGCTATATAAATTTGCGATTGCGCTAAAGAAATAAAAAACTTCGGAGAAATTGAAAGGATGTAAGGATCAGAAGTTAGTAGAATTGTATAAGTGCACGCACACTGCGATCTACAGCTACAGGATAAGATTAAGAATCGAAATGCTCGATCGACCGCAGCTCGTGGCTCTGTGTGAGTATCTTGGCTCGATAATATTCTTCTATTAAAGATTCGTGTGATAAGACGTGAAGATAACGTATTTGGGAAAAAAAGAGGATCAGAGGGTCGACATAAAGGCTGCAGAGAATTAAACGAAAAGAAAAAGGTGAAGAGGGAAGCAAAAGCGGTGGAGCTGAATGAATGGGTGAAAGGAGAGAAAATATGAGAAGAAGCCGAGAAAGCGAGAAGCTTCGGCGTCGTTAAGCTTCAACGGGGAACAGAGATTGGTTGCTAGTGAAAACCCAGAGGATGATGTAGCGTACATATTTCAGTGGATATCTTGTCAGATGGTGTTCCCACCCATCCGGGCCCGAGGGACTTCCGGCAACTACTTTGAGACCACATCGGCGTACCGTAACGTGTAATACAATCGCGGTCCCGTCCTCACGGGGCTTACGTACATATCTATACACATCATGATATTACGCGTCGAGCAAGCCTGGTTAGGGCGTGAATTTACGCTAACGTTGTGCTGTACCCTCGGGCCCTTTATTATAACCTCCTCCCAGGGAAATTACGCGGAACACGTTTAACCTTGGTTAAATGTCAGCAGATGCTGAGCAAATCTCAGGTTATATATTAGGTTAAAAGTGACCTACATTAATTCACTTTCACTACTTTAAAAGAAGCTTTCGGCTGATTAAATGCAGAAAGCTATCCCGTAAAAGAACTGACGCAAGTGTATCTATGCCTTTCGATGAACATTCACTTTCGATATTTCGTTTTGTGAATTTACAGTCGATTTATTGATTTCCACTTGTGGTGTTTTCTTCCGAATACAACTCACGAAATATTCTTGTCACTCAAAGACTCTCGTCTAATATCTCATAAGGTTTAAGATGGAAGGCAATTTCAAATTAATCACTTATCAGATAGTAAGGGTGCTGTTAAATTAGATTTGCTTAATTACGGATCAAGTATTTCTAAGACTTTAGTCTCCCGAAGAATGTAGATCTCGGTGTCAAGAACTTCCGTGATTGGACTAATTAAATATATTTACTTGGCTGAGGACCAAAAAAGGGGGCAATGGTATTATTCTGAGCTACAGCGACGGGTTACAACTAATGATTTACTTCCCTGAAAACTCATAAAGATCACTTAAATATATTCAAATTATATGTGTCTTATGTCCTGTCAGCACGAGCTGAATTTCAAGTGAACTTTAAACTATCATCGTACACGGAGCTACGAAAAGAAAAAAAAACAATTAGTAAAACTCTGCTTTTTATGCTGTGATAAATTGCCAAAGAGACCACTGCGAAAGAAGTATGGACAAAAACTATAAAAAAAAAAAAGAAAAAAAAAATTTTTTCAGATGCTGCTTTACTATATCATGAAGCATTCGGATGATAAACTTTTAGAATGCCTTTTTTAAGATTTAAATATCACCAGACAAATATCAAAAGAGTGTATGATTTGTTTTACGCCTTTCTTGTGATTCTTCTGGCGAAAGAGCTTATGTATAAGTCATTTCCATGAATAAAAAAAATAAACTGTGGAACCATAAGGGCGTACGTACTGTACGCACAAAACCATTAAGACAAATGTATATGTCGATGTAATTGCAAATTATGTATCACCAATACTAAAAAGACGTATGGAATTCGAAGATACACATTTTTTGTTTTACATTAATTTTTATGCAATTTTGATTGTACACGCGCTTTTACAGTAAAACCAAGCTTTTTGGTGCATAAGGCTTTTCTTATTGTAGTTACACAATTTCTTAGCTTTCGCTACACGTTAAGCGTAATGCAGGCAGGAGCGGCGCTACTGGGAGTTAGTGGTGAATAATGAGACTCGGCCATACGAAGAACCTACGGGTTTAGCATTACATCATTTCTTTCTTAATACTTTTTAATAAATGTCAATTATCATTTATTATATAAAATCTTCCTCGGATAATCTTCCTTTCTTAGATGAAATTTAATTATTCTTGAAATTAAATTTCAGGGCAACAGGCTTGCCGTCGAAAGAAAGATATTAATTACGTTGATGCCTTGATCTCAAACTAGAAGTGACGAACATCTGAAAATTGTAATCTTTTGCCTATTTTCGAATCTTGATTTATCAAACACGAGCATCTTTTCGTTTTTTGCGATGACAATTGTAATTACGTAGAACTCTTAAAAGTGCATAGAGCTATTTTCCTTCAAGGAAAAGACATCCAATATAAAATATTCATTTATAAACTACATATTTATCAGAAGAAAAATAAGACCGATTTAAAACACTTCAGAGAGGTTACGGTATTTTGTGACTTACAATTGGTTTTCATATACAATAGTGCATGCAAAACATTTTCTCGAAAATAAAACAACCTCTTGTTTATTATATTTGAGACTGCAGCATACACTTACGAATAATGAAACACCAAGTAAAGAAAAATAAAAAGGTGATATTGATGATGATGATGCCACTCAGAAACAATCCCTATATTTAATATTTCCGTGAACAAAATTTACGCGTGCTAAAACCGAACTTCAAAATATTTATAGGCTCAGAACTTGATGACGGAAAAGCTTCGGGTTAAAGGACTCTTGTTTTTTTACAGAAAATCCCTTTACGACCCTGAGCCCTGACGTGCTTCGCGCTTATGCAGAAAAATTGAGATAGTAAATTTAGGGAAAATCTAACGTATTATAATATAAATGATATTTTGTATAAAAAATCATATACGTAGATCCGGTATCTGACACGCCAGAACTCAAACCCGACATAATTATCGTAAAAGTAAGTCTCGCAGAATTAAAATTGATTCGCGATATCGCTGAATACTGGCACTTTATTCGAAGAGAGAACAAAACGTCAAGAAAACAATAAAAACTTTGATTCGCCTTTCAGTTCGCTTTGCCGATTCAGCTCTTAGTGTACAGTTCAACTATAGTGCTTTAAAGCACGTATAGTATATGGAGGCGAGAATGTGATAGTTAAGAATAAGTAGGAAAAAAAAAAGAATACGTGAGAAGTAGAACTCTTAAGGAGGCTAATAGGAGCAACAAGTAAGGAGTCTGAACCACCCTTCTGTGGCTCGTGACGTTTCCACTACGTGATTGGCCGCCGACCGAAAAGACTCTCTTGTTTAATATTGCTACGTGACTTGCAGCGTTGCAATGACGTCATTACCAGGAGGTCGAGTGTAACTTTTACCCATGTGACATCCGTCCTCCGCGAATGCAGTCAATAAATATTAAATATACGAGTCAATACTAAATTTCCGACAAAAGGAATTACTTTACAGATATTACATGATTCGTTACACTCAACGTTACAGTCAACCTGAGAACAATTTTCTGTTCGCAAATAATAATACATATTATAGCTCATGAATATCTCTGAATAGATTTTCATAATATGAGATGCATTTATTAATTTATTACTATACGATAGCCTATACGATATTTTCATGTGTTTCATCATACAATGTAAGGATTAATATCAGACTCGTTTAAAGTAAAGGTCCGTTTCAACTTGTCGATAGACTTTTCTTTTATTGCCAAGTCTATGGTACACTTCTCTTATTGTTAGTCTTAATCGGACTGAAGTTCGGGAGGGCAGGGGAGGGTACTGTCTCCCTCTCTGTACAGACAAATTATTTTCCACTGTCGCCATCCGTAAGGAGGAGGGGGGGGGGGAGATTTGAAATACGGGACCTCACAATAATGATCATTTATTTGATTGGGCTCAGAAAACAAAGAACGTCCAAAGTGATGGTGTTAACGAAAGATGCTTATTAATTTAATTACATAAAGCATAATCGCACTCAGCTGGCACAATGCGTCTACATATCGCTATACGTATCTCCCACTCAGCTTGATACCGTAAATTTTTACCGTCTTATGTCTAAAAATTGACTACCCTGTGACACGCTCGGCTTTTCCCTCGTTGGTATACCACAGCCTTCGCACGGCCACACTTGGTCTCTTCTCCGTATATACCTAACGCTCGCGACCTCTGCTTATCGTCAACCGCAAACGCACGACGCACGTCCACGCTCGTAGATATAAACACAACGTGCTAACGTGCGATACTTATACGTCCCAATACTCGACATATTCACATTATATTAATTCCCTAGAATTCTATTAAACCGAGAGCTTTATTTAGAATTCATGGTATTTCATGCTTTAATCGCTACGCGCTATAACATTTGAGCAGCCTCAAAGTATCCATTCGATCAGACCTTATTCGGAGGTAATCCCGAAAGTAAATACAAATCCATCGGATGGTTTTTCACCTCGAAATCAAATTTCGTACGAAATCCTGGTTATTTGAGCAATTCTGACGAACCAGTAATGGAATTTAAAGCAATTAATCGATAGCGAGCAATCTAGAACTATCGAGATCATGCAAACAGATAATCAAGTATTAGCGTAAATTCACGAGACCGCGACGACCGCTCTAAAGTTAGTAACAACCACTGGATAAATGGCACATCCTAAAAACCCGAACTGATGAAGAATCCCAGCTATAATGATCGTAAAGTTAAACTATCGTTCGGCCGTCCTTCTTTTTCAATGCGCAAGACTCTTTTCCGTCCAAGTGTCCCGGTCGTAAAGTCTATGCTGTCCAAGGCAAATGGACAAACGAGTGGAATAAGTAAAAGTCATAGACCTCCAGGAAACTCATCAGAGTTAATGAACAGTTGGAAAATGATAAGAAGAAAAAAAACGACGAAGAAGAAGAAACGAAGGACAGTGTTTGGACCTGCCGTGGGCGCGGGCTAATTTAAACGGCAAAAAAAGATGCTTAATGTTTCGAGAATCCCTTTAGGGACCAAAGTTACGCTGAGGACTCGGTTGGTCGATGAGGCTGGCCGAATGAGAAGGGAGAAAAGTGGAACGGAAAAGGACAGACACGCCGGCCATGGTTATGAAGGTAAGGGAGAGGGACTTTGGTCTTCAAAGTATAATGAGAGAAGAACAGTAAGAGAACAGAGGGAGAGAAAGAGAGAGGAAGAACGTGTGCGCGTGTGTGTATCGCTGACGTCGTTGCCCTAGTACAGTGTTATGTATATATCGATCTCGGTCTTACGAGGGGTGGTTAAACTATATTTGAACTACCAACAGCGAGAAGGAAAGGGGGAGCGGGGAGGGAGGAGGAGGGAGAGAGAAAGAGAGAGAGAGAGAGGGGGGGAGAAGGAGAGAGAGGGAGAGAGAGAGAGAGAGAGAGAGAGAGAGAGGTTTACGAGTCAGTGGGGACACGACGTGTAACGTGCTACCGAAATCTAGCGTGAAAATAAAAGAAAAAACCAGCACGAAGGATTGTAAGCGCGCGCGTCCTAGTCCCAGCCTTCCAGTTCGCTTCCATCGCATATCCATCCTCTTCGTCGTCAAATGCATTTCAAAGACACGCCAGAGTAAATTCGTATGGAAATGGGACATCCCATTGCAAAATGACAATATGATATCCATTTCAAATAACTATTTGACATTCATAGGATGGGTACCATAACAAATTGGATCATGTTTTTGTATTCCCATGACCAATATCGATGACCTTATTTACATGACGTACGTGCTCCCTATTAATTGACCTGATCAGAATATTTCGAACAGTTGTCAAAACTTTATCGAAATTTTATCCAAAATCTGACGAAACGACGGTTGCGTGATTAAGTAACTATAACACGAAGTGCGTGTCCTCAGCCATTGACCTAATGTCAATTGCAATTTAACCTCCACGAGATATCGAATGCGGAAGCAGGTCAATAATATTTAATAGAGAAACCGAGAAGGATGAGGAAAATTATTACAGCTATAACCAATTACTTCTTGCATATTTCATTAAGAATACGTAACGATAAAACGACAGGAAAATTTCACGCTTTGTCTTTCATTATTCTTTCTAAAGTGATTAACGTTAAGTTTTACATCTAACTGCTTTATATATGAAAGACAGTAAAAGTCTTTGAAACCCCATAATTACACGTAAAAAAAGTGTTGAAGAGACATAGCACAAATTACCATTTCCACAGCCGATAATACTTTTAAATAGTAATTGCTGCGGTTAGTATAGCCGAATTTAGTATGTGCAACAAAAACTTTCGGATATGGAATAATGTTTTCATGAAACGCCATTTTAAATAGCGAGTTTATTATGTGATATTTTCAATTGTTTTATGTGAACGCATAAATTTGTTATGTGACGATTCATTTTCCTCCAGTGAACTTACAAATTTGGAGTTCCTTGCTCTTTTTTGACCATGCAATCAATTTTCTCATGTCACATGGCAAAATGTAACCACATTTTTTTTTTATTGTGTAAAAAATTGTAAATTGTGTAATACACTTTTTCCGTGTAATGAACGAAAAATGTCAAGCTGCAGCCACTAGCCGATCTTTAAATGATACCTCAAGCAGATTTGTACATGCATGTTAATCATCCAGTTCTTTTGAAATTAAATAGTTATTAAATGATAGTAATAATGCAAGCAAAGATATTAAATTTAGGTATATAATATTAATATACTAATAAAGTTTAAGAGCCACGGCTAAGAGCTACCGAGATATCAGTTTCAGTTTAATATGTACATAATGAGTGTTAGTGAAGTATGTAATTTTTAAAGATGAAAATTTTATCCCTTTAAGATATGATATAACTATAAAGTGCCTCTTGAAGACTTGGCGCGAATATGAGAAAGTTATGAAAGAAGAGAAAGTAATATAGCTGTTACGTATCTAAATGAAAATTAATCAATCTCAACTCTGTCGGAAGCCAACATGAAGAAAAATGAGGTTTTATAAAGCTCAGACAGAAAGTGCACGAAATCTAATCAATGAATAGCCTCGAATTTTTAGGGGAGCTGGTGAAGACGCGCGAAGAACATGTCCTAATTCACATGCAAATAAGTATTTATATGGTAACGTATAACATAAAAATTAAAATATATCTAAGCAACTGTATAGGGATATTCCATGATATATAGAAAAATTCTATTCGTCTTAATGAAAGCAAACTTTTGGACGGATAAAATTTACAATTAGATACTGTAACGTAATTTTTCTTTTCCTTGACCCGACACCGATAGCAAGACATACGGGAACGACTATCTTTGAGAACCAACCTACGTTACCTTCGGCCGTCCACCCGTCGTTCGTGCATCCGCAAGCCAGGCGGGCGCCAGCCAATTCTTTTTTCACCGGGAACTGACGAGCCGGTATAAACTGGGAGTTGGGATGGAACAGGCCCAACTCCACCAACAACGAGAACTCTGACGGAACCTATCGGACGAGGCGATAGCTTAACGGATCCTGTCGATTTTTGGGGACGCGTAAAATCGAGAAACGCAACCGTAGGTGCTGATCTTTGGGGTCGCGTAAAATCAGCAAACGCAACTGGATACACGAACGGGAGCGGACGGTTACGGAAATGCACGGCCGCTCAGGCTGCTAGGTTTGAGGTAGAGAGGGTCGGAGTAAGAGTCCGGCAAATAGTGCGAGAGACAGAGAGCGACGAACCGAGAACGTATCAGAACGAATCTTAATTGTCTATCGAGATCCCTTCACCAATTAATAAATTGGGAATCCTCA
>NW_014332765.1:292342-325807 GCF_000341935.2 Cephus cinctus
CAACTTCCTCCGCCCGCTCTACAGCCCTTTGCCCATCTCCAGCGGGGCGCCGGTATCTCACCCGGGCTTCTGCCGGTCCGTGGAGACGTCTCCGTCGGGTACTCTCCTCTGCCGGGCAACTCGGTACGTCGAGACTATCTCCCCACGGCAGATTCGAGCACCTCGACCTCAACTAAACACTGACACAATCTTACGAGAGCCTTGACGTAACTGTACGAATCAATCCGAGAGCGTAGCTTCTGAGCAGGGTGGCGACCCGAAGAGAACCAGAAATCGAGAACGTTATCTATATCGGTAACCGGAGCTGCCTTGGGACCGTGATTCGAAAAATCACGTCACAATACTTATCGCTTATTCGATATAAGCAATAAAAATGTATAGAAAACCTTTCGATCATTCAGTGCACTCGACGACGAGTAGTCAACGTGTTACAGGTATCTATAAGCACCTGTAAGTCATGAACTTGTTGATCTAATGTATCAGGGACGTTAATGCCGATGAATGTTAAATTACGTGAATGAGGATTTTGTAATATCTCAAGTCCGAGTAGATTTGTAAGGAATTTGACAGTAATTAAAGTCAGAGTTAAAATTAGTCCAAGTTGTCCTTTAACGTGTAAAAAGATAAAATAGTAAGATCTATTTAAATGCTCGAAGGTAGGAAAATTCTTAAAATGTGTGTCAAGTCCCAAGTCGTGCAGGGTAATAAGCAATTGATGTAAAACAAGTGCTTAGCTATGTCCTACCTACAAATTAATTGAGACTAAATTACTTGAAAAATCGAACCAGTGAGAACGTCGCGATTTACGTTGCATAAATTGTACAAATAATCAATACGTTACAAAATATAGAGTTTAAATACATTTTTTCTTTTGTCTTTAAATTACATTTTTCTTTAATTACGCATAATGAATAACAAATTATCTATATATCAAATTATAAATTTAGAGTAGATGCACGAATTATCTAAATCATATTATTACACAGCAACTAAATTACTCATTCGACCAGCAATAAATACGATTTACCAATGTATTGTAGAATGCATCTGGTGCCGTTACCGAATGGCGCTACTTCGCAGACCCTTTTTTATTTTTAGATGCTCTCGAAATGCATACCTTATGAGTAATCATAAAAATGGGATTGGGTCAATTTCATTTGGAACTCCGATTCAAGAGCTTTTACCTAAAAGAACCTTTGGAAGCTTGACTGGGAACAGATGTCGAATTCATGACAGAGCATTTCAAAATGCATCTAGAATTGAATACCCAAAAATTCTAATACGTTACAGGATTTCCACCGTATGATATAGCGAATAAATACATAAGAAAAAAGAACCAATAATATGCAAAATCCCACAATTTTGTTCTCGCCAATTTATGAGCTTCATATATACTGCCTTTAACTGTGGGTTAATTTCGGAAAAATCAAAAGTATTAAAAAGTGACAGTAAGAAAAAAAACAAAGAACAATACTGTTAAACGCACAAGAAGCTACTGCGATAAACGAGTCCCTTTGTATGTATTCCGAAAACGTGTTGCGTAATAAACGCATTTTTAAAAACATTAATAAATGGTTAAATGACCGCTTTTACCTCTAGCTCGCAATTGGTTTTTGAGCCTTAGACCGTCACACATATTGACCGACGATTTCAATGCTGCATAACTTTTTAATCAATATCTAACCTATCATCACCTATATCAATCGCTAACCAATCCAGTAAGAATGACCTTTGGAACAATAGTGGTTACTCTCTTCCAACATAAATAATCAATACTATTCCGTGCTATTCGTCACTCGCTTTCTATCCTACCTGAAATTCGCTGCTAACCAGACCAGTCACAGTTAATGTTCCTTTTTGTTCATATATAGATAAAGCGGTAACGTTGCAGACTGCACTGCCAGTTTCAAACCAGCGCATGCGCGAAATTAATTTTTCGTGCATCGACGAATGCATAATATATAACCACATGGTTTATGCGGTCGTCTGTCAAGGCAAACTTATGTACCGCAATATTTTGAACTACTAATGGTAGATGCTAGACAACGCCATACCAGGGTTATAAAGTTGAACGTATCGATTGACGACCTCACAACCACACCACTGTATCTTGCCTGAGGTCACCACGAATGATTCGATGAAACAGGAAGCTTTCGGTGAGAAAATCGATACTCTTATATGTTATTTAATGCAGCCATGAATCATTAACCCTACCGAACTTATAGATTTGACCCAAAGTTGACCGTATATTATTATTATATTATTATTACTATTATACTACTATTACACTACTACTACCATTACAGCGCACCGCGATCCAATGAACAGTAAATCAAACGAACGACTTTGGTGAAAGAAATTTCAAAAAATTTGTCAAAACATTAAAAAATAGAATGCATGTACTGCAATTTGTCAAATTAACGTATTTGCATCATACATGTTACACGCTAATGCATTAAAATTTTCGAAATTTCAGAATTGAACAAGCAAATACAAAGTGTTCACATTTTCAGGTAAAAGCTCACCTACATCTTTAATATTTTCAGACCCACTCCACGTCACTGCTTCTGAAGAATCTCAGGATGTAACTGAAAGCTCGACGCATTGAAGGAGCACAATTTCTCACGTGATTATCGCACATATTTCAGACTGAAAGCTTTTCTCTTCTCCACTTTTCTTCCAACCGATTATCCTCAATCCTCGTTCAATTGCAAATTCCGAAAAAAGTCCATTCAATTGTAAAAAGTCCAAATTCACTAGAGTTCAACGGACAGAACACTCGTTACGGCGCTCCAATTAATAAAGCTCACGGATAATTTAAGCGCGCATGCGAAAGCACGATTTCCATTCGCGGTTCACAGGTTCCTGTAACGTGAACAGCTGTTTTCGAAATATCCCGCGCGATTTAAACTATGCTCACTCCGCCGTTTAGTGCAATAGAAGATATTGGCTGCCAGAAACAAATACAAGAGATGAATGCAGATTTACAAGAACTGAATGAGTGCGAGAATATAAGCAGCAAGAAAATAATATTCTTGTCGTATGAGAAATATTTTATACATTGCGTGCGAAACACCTCCGTAAGGACCATCTGCCATAATTATTTGCATATTCAGGGAGCACTGTCGTATCACTGACGAGTAGGGGTCTCATTTACCTACGTTATAATCTGTAAAGGATTGGTCCCTACAAAGTAGACCGACGTAATTCAAAGTATGGTTACATAAAAATATTACAGTCGCCCTAAATAAAAGTATTGAACGCTCTAAGATTCAAATGCGTACGATACGCGTTGCAAGAGACGTAGTTTCAAGACATGTTTTGTCGTACTATCTTATTATCACTGTAAGCGGCATAGTACGAAATAAAAGTTGCTCAAGTGTTTCCCAAAAAAAAAAGTATAAAAGAAAAAGTCGAAAGCACGAACAAAGAGACGAAAGTATCGTCGCGTGTAATGTACGAAGAATGAAGTAAGGGGGAAGCGCTCGGCAAGTGTCGAACACGCTCACAGCACAAAAATCCCTAAAAGTTATAAATTTCCAGGAAGTGCAAAACCCAGCTGTCACTTTTCCTCGAAGAGAGATGTATGGCGGCAAAAAAAATAAGCCAAAGGTAAAGAAGAAATATGTACAGAAAAAGAAGGGAAAAAAAGTGAAGGAGGATTGAGTAAGCTTCACCAAGGAAGGCAAGACCCAAGTAAAGAAAATGCAAACTACCCACGTCGCATTGAGGCCGCCAACTTTTTGCCTAAGCCTTGCCGTGCGAAAACGCGATAAAGCTCGATCTTTTAACGTCGCGGCATATTAGAGCAAGAACTCCGCTTTCGGGGTTCGATGTGTCACGGGTGAATATCGAGCGGGTAATTTCACATATATCTGACAATCCTGCGACATATGTACTCAACTTGCGTATGTATGTACATAGGCTAGTACCCTCTATATTATATGTGTCTATGTACTTACCACCTAGGAAGCTAAATATAACAACTCGACCATGTTTTTTCTCCCCGCATAACCTATACCTTCCTATAATATCTTAAGACTCTAACCTACTGCAGGTACTAGTGACAAGCAAAGCATTCGGACGAATCAATTCTCTGATTGCTCTGCGACGTCCACGATTTCCGTACAATTCCATGCCTGAATTACCTTCTTCGGTGGATTTACGACGACAACCCTGGCATTACGTGGAATCGCGTTAAGGCAGTATCCTGCTTTAAAAGGGTACATAAATCGATTTTTTTTTTATTGCCTAAATCTATTCCTAATGTATCCAAGAATATGTATTCAATGTTATAGAGGCTAATTCACTATATTTTTAAATATGCAGCACTAAACGCATTGGGGTATGGGCAGCTGGAGCGCGCGCTCCTTTACTTTAAAGCGCGTTTTCTCGAGTTTTCATTTTTATGCTTTTTCTAAACTGGCGGGTGTGATCGCAAGAAAACTAGACGACCAATCAAAACGAACCAAAGCTTGTTAGCTTCAGTTTTGTATTCTCTTCTATTTGAACTAAAAAGATTCATGAAAAAAGTTCTAAACAACTTTTTTAGAAAGTTAAAATGATTTTTTTTTTCACAAAAAAACACATTTTTTTTCAAACTTGAGAAAAATTTTAGATTTCACAATTTTTTGAGTTTTTCTTAGTTCATATAGAAGAAAAACATGGAAAGTAAAATTTTCTTTAGTTTTTTTGTTTCAAACGAAAATTGCGAGCTTCATCTTGCCCGCCGATTGGAGACTGCAATTGCAAGGTGTTGTACAAATGAGCATAAAAATCTACTGTGCATGAATATTTTTTGCTCAACAAAATTTTTGTTTAATGTTCAAATATGCAATAAAATAATCTTCTAAGTTCGCTACACTTGCTTATTTTTTTCTGTCCTAAAAGAGTTCCCGAAGAAACGCTTTTTTTAGGCCTCCTAAAGCAGGATACTGCCTTAAGCGAACAAGAAATAGCACGCTGTGCGGACACAACCTCTAGATAATTTCCAATAGAAATTGTAGGATAAAAATTCTTTTAAGAATGGTGCTGACGTTTATGATTTATGTGCCTTAACAATAGTCGTATCTAGTACAGAAGTTTAACAATGATACTCAGGCGATTTTCGTGATTTTATGATAAGTGTATCAATAATTAAATAAATATAGGTATTCATTGTAATTTAGATAACAATTTAAGGTGTAGCACTGTATGAATTCTGTGACGAGAAATGTGTCAGGAGATTTCGAGTTTCTGAGTAAATATTTAATCAATCAAAATCCATTTGACAAGAACGTAAAAGACTAAAACAATACCAGGAGAATGTAAAAGCCGAACGAGTAGTAGGACAGTAGTCATATATTAGAGTTTCAAACAAGAAAAGTAATAGGGATGGTCGGTAGTATCATCTTCAGGGAGGTGAAGGGGGAGTCGGAGGACGAGTTACTGCATAAAACGATCGAATTTCAATCGGCACGTGTTCTATTTTTAATGTTCAATTTTTTCAAACTATTTCTGCAATCTTCCTTGTTAAAATTGAATAACAAAGTTCCATTCGATTTAGTTGCCTCCTTATTGATCGATGCCTTTATCCTTAGCCTAAAAACTTGTCGCCGATCGACAGCCTTCATCGAGTCAAAAGGTCAGCGAAAGAAATTTTTTTGCGACATAAATCCGTAAAAAAGAAAAAAGCATGAATCAAGTGAAACACCTTCAAGTTTCATAAAAAGAGATTTAAGCCGATTTGTAAAGTAACCGTAAAACCTAATCGCAGTAACAAATTATTTCCAAAGCCCTTGTTAAAAGGTAACGTGCAATTCGTAGAAAGCGATGACGAAGCTCAGGAACTAAGAAGTAACGAAGGACGATAAATAAATAAACCAATCGGACAATCGTGTAATTGCTATTTAATTGTTGATACAAAAGAAAAGAAGTGTTGGGTTGAACATGCAATAATAGAAAGTGCGTACTTTCTAGAAAGTAGGATAACCTTGCTTTCTTGATCGCATTCAGGTAAGGTGTGTCGCAATGTATTCCATATTTTTCTGCGACGAAGATGCGACGAGTGATCGAGTCATGTATAAGAAGGACAAAACAGACACTGTGTATAGTACAAAGAATAGAGGGCTTCGCGAACGTGGCACAAATTTCTTGGAGAAGGATTACCGCGCGCTACGTCAAATTACGCAAAGGTCCTTTCACGGTGAAAGTCTGTCGAGGACTGCGCGAGGAGTGGGAGGATTTCCGAAGGTGCCGTTGTCGGTCGACGGAGGGGAGGGTTCCAGGTTGTTTAGGGTGGGGAGCTTCCAGGTGGTGGCAACGAGCATGCGTAAAGGAGTCGAGACTCGACCGACACCTGCAACCCTTTTCCGCCATCAATTCTCTTTTTAACCCCTTCGGGCGACCCGATCCACCTCGCACCTCTTCAGGTCCGAGCCCTTCACCAGCAATATACGTCCTTTGCCTCACCGCCCTTTTTCGTCCTTTAGTCTCCTCTTACTTCACGCCGTCTGACCATCAAACTCTTGTGGATATATAACCCACGTTACCAGAGAATGTTCTGTTTTTGCTCCCAATGTCTAGGAAATTTTAAACCCAATCGACCCAAACACTTTTTTTTAAATCAGAAACCTTTGAAAATAATAAGTTATTTTCAGCAGACTTGATGTACAGACGTTGCTTGTTGCCTCGAAGGGATGGAAAAAAAACGTAGAGAGTAAAACCAATGAGAGAAAGGGGAAAAGTAAAAAAAACAGAAGACCAAAAGAAAGTAGCACGAGGGTTGAGATAAAAGAAAAGCAGACTGGAAGAAGATACAAAAAAGGTGTAGAAAAGTCGAAGATGCTCTTTGCCGGTTTATAAAATCAAAAGGGCGCTACCTACCTCCTAATACGGGAGGGATATCAAATCGACGCGTATGATCGTCCCTGTCGACGCTGGCATCTTTATCGGTGATTTGGGCATATCGCCTATTATGATGAAGTACATGCGATAAGCATATATAGAGAGAGCCATAAATATTTCAAAGATACTACAAGATACGTGTGCTTAATCATTCGCGAATATACTTCGAAATTACAATTACTATACTTAATAAAAGAAATTAGAATTTTAATTGCTGTCTGCTTAAATAGCCGAGTTTAATTATTGATTTACCCACTAATTGATAAAATTCTCAAATAGTTTCTCTATAAAATAATTTACGCACGTGATAAAACTCTGGGTTACTTTTATTTTACGATATTTCCATCGAAACCACTGAATCATCTATAAACAATCATAATGTTCGACGTTGAGAATGTTGTTCAGTTGCGAATATCAGGTTTAAAAAATCTAGTTCATTGTTGTATATGTATGTTGCAGGTCGTATATGTTTATCGATCCAGTTTAACTGCAAGCACTAGCCGGGCCTTCTACCATTAAGCTTTGTACTTCCAAGAATGCAGTAAATTATATGCAGTAATTACATATATGATTACTATTATTATATGTAGTTATAATAACACGAAAGATGCCGTATCGCGTGACTTCCGCATTCACCGGATGAGCACGTTCTTTGTTCTGAAGACGATAATGACGAGTCACACTCGGCCGTGAATTTAATACGTTGGCAACATATAGTTGTTAAAACATTTAACATTAAAATCACCCTTTTCTTTGCAGGATCTTTGAAATAAGGAGTGCTAAAAATAATATGCTAGAAATATAAGATTTCTCCGGAGGCAAACACATTCTTCTGTGTGAAAAAATGTTTCTCAGCAAACAAATTCTTTTCGTCGCCCTGTACATTGTAGTATTGCGTACAATGACAGAACGATTCATTCTCAGAAACTTTTGACTAAAGTAATGCACGTTGTATTAAAAACCTAACGATCGAAAATTAACCGCGACTTCGTTTGAGAGTATAGTAATAAAAATAAGAAATCGTTTCTTGTGACCAAGAAGGACACAACAAGTAGAATAAGAAATTGAAAGCCATCGTGTGTCTAACCGCAGATTAAATTTGACCTGAAACTAAAATATCTCCGAGTGACCTCCTCGAAACGATTCTTGGGTTCACGTAAACTAGACCTTTGGTGTTTATCCGCAAATAGAAGAGTGCCAGGAAGCACGCTAAATCTGGATTGCGCGCCCTGCGAGTTCGGGAGCTAAACTGAATGCTTCCACGTGTCTATATGTATAGCTACGCTAATTCATTAACGCGATAATTCACCTTTGGCTAATTAGGAACGAAAAAAACTTGTATATCTCGCAGTGCTCTGTTCATAGGGATGCTAATTAATGAACGAACGTTTCAAAGGATATTTTTTTTAAACGTGAGATATCGCCGTACGAATTTCTAAAGGATAATTCATTTACTGACTTGGTTTTGAACCGTAACTCGAAAGCTCTTTTAATTACCTGAATGAAGAATCTATTTTACGTGTGTAATGATTGTCTCCTATAAGTATATACTGTGACGTTATTTAACGTCACAAGACTGGAAATTATTTTTAACCTATTAAACTATCGTGCCTATCAAGTAGTACAGTCGCTTAATATCGCGCCACAGAATCCCGATTTTGAGATTTATGAACAGATAAGGTAACTTCTATTGTAAAACCATTTCATGCGTTACGAATCCGACCATAATATTGGATATCTTCACGTTGCTCGAGGAGAATCACAATTTAAACTTGAGGAGAATAACCATGACTACGCTTACACGATGGGCTTAAACCAATTGAGTTAATACTAATCTAAAGGAATTGACAAATCATAGACGTTTCTACTTGTGAAAAATATTTGGGATTGGGTAATTCCTTTAGATAAGTATTAATTAAGCTGGTTTAAGACCGCCGTGTAAACGTACTCCATGAAGGTATCCAACTGAGACAGTGAAGAACGATCCAAAATTACTAGACGCCTCCACCCCACGGCCCATGGTTCCCGAATTGAGTAGGGGGTCGGCAACGGGGAAGACTTTGCCATGGACTGTAACGCTCCTCACGATATTGTCAGTACCGATGTCCCGAGATGAAATCATCAGAGGTAACGAAGAGGATGGTGGTCAGGAGCTACCCCGGTGCGGGGCAACATGACCTTCCGCCAACTAGCCGTCCCGACTGTGTCCGGACGGAGGTCATCATCAGAGCAGCCTAGACACTCCGAAGCTACGACAGCGAGATTGTGACATTTCGAAGATCCTGGATAGACCGATCAGACGTGACGTCATATCGCTGATTAGCGGCGTGTTCCGATATAAGCTTTCAGTACTGGCAGCACTCCGTTATAGGCTTGCAGAGCACTGTAGCAGTGCCTAATAACTTTGATGACGCCATAGATTTACCAAATTTTTCTACTGCGAGCGTCTGACTATACGAGGGTTAGGCGCTCACAGTAATATGGGAAATGACCTCTCCGCTTCCGGTGAAATTAGCGGGAAAAAATGGGAAAACGAACCGAGGAATATGGATACTGAAATGGATACTGAAATCGTTTTAATTGATGCTGACACAAATGTGTCTTACACTATGCAAATATCTCCTGCGTCGAACCAAAAAGCAAGAAATGGTAAGTGAACAAATTTTTCAACCGAAATAAAATTACTCGAAGTAAAATTGATGACACTGATAATCTACGTTATATAATTATAATTTTCAGATTTTTGTTGGAGAAATGTAATTATAACGCTATTTCATAATAATACATTTTAATTCCGTATATCTACTGCACTAGAGTGCTTAATGCTTTCGACGCTTAGTGGCGCCACTGTTATTAACATACTGCAGATACTTTCCGTGTTCCGTTATACAATTTGAACAGTGCAACTGATAAAAATGGAACGGTCGCATAGTATACAGTAATGACGTCATTTACACAGTACTGAAAGCTTACTTCGGAACACAAAAATCTAATATTTAAGTGAAAATACAAAATACAGTGCAACTGATAAAAAAATACATTTTAATTCCGTATATCTACTGCACTAGAGTGCTTAATGCTTTCGACGCTTAGTGGCGCCACTGTTATTAACATACTGCAGATACTTTCCGTGTTCCGTTATACAATTTGAACAGTGCAACTGATAAAAATGGAACGGTCGCATAGTATACAGTAATGACGTCATTTACACAGTACTGAAAGCTTACTTCGGAACACAAAAATCTAATATTTAAGTGAAAATACAAAATATTTTGCATTTTTTTTTACCAACGAGTATTGTATGTATAGAAGGAGTAGTATATCGAATATTATATGTATTTGCTTAATTTTAAGCATCATTAGGCACCACCGACGGAATTGAAGGGAATAATGCGCTAAATACCACTTACAACCTGGATCTGAGTCCGTCAGGTATATTTTTATTAAGTCGATATGGGATGAAGAGAAAATGCCAGATTCCAGAAGGTTCTATTGTCAAAAAATGGTTCTTATACCTTAATTTTTGTTTCTACAATAGGTAATCTAGACATGAATATTCACTATATTCATTTAGAAAATGGGACCGCCAGATAAATTAAGTACATTCGACTTTAATCATCTTTTCTATATTTTCAAATTTTCTTGTATCAGAACGAATACTCGTAGATCAGTAAATAACTATTGTAATGCACTGAAACCTCGTTTAGGTTGACTCTCAGAAAAGGTTACTCGCGTTTAAGTTTACGCGATACCTCTCGTTTATGTTGACTCCCGCGCCCCCACGTAATTCTCAAGTAGCTGCACCGAGTAATGAGGCAGGGAGAATGCAATTGTATAGTGACGCGCATCAGCCAATCACAATAATCGCAAGAGGGGAACCGCGCAGTGGTGGGATCCCCTCCTGAGTCAACATAATCGAGATGTTTACGTTTCTGACGAGTCAACTTAAACGAGGTTTCAATGTAGTTGTAATGAAAACATCCCCTATGCAAAGTGATTGCGAACAATTCCAATTCTATCCCGGATAGTTTGCTCGGTTTCAGTGGCTGAAGAAAAAGTGTTTTGCACGTATAACTTTTATTTTAGCAATTATGAGACTCATGAACTATTACAACCAGAATCAACCTTCAGTTTGAACATTGAAAATGGTACTGATAAAGAATTGGATTGTCTTTCTGCTTCTGCCTTGCAAGAACTTGAAATTTCTTTTGAAGCATCAGCTGATGTTTCTCATAACTCTACGCCGTTAGAATTTATCAATAAACTGGAAATTTCTGGTGGTAGTGAGTGTATATTATTTTATGCAATTAAGCGTATTGCTGGATTTGATGAATCTACGATCAAATATAAGACATCATCAGTCGTCAAAAATATTGTTACTCTCTTAAGGAAGGTAGGGGAACTGTACCGTTCTGAATATATCAAATCTGAAGAAGAGAAAGAGTTAAGACTCGAAAAAGACTTTTCGAATTTACAAAAGAAGATTTTGATACAAATATTAACAGAGTCGCAAATGAGACACAATAATAATTAAAAATACAGAAAAAAATTGTTTTACCTTGATCAGAAGACATTTTAAAACTACACAAGAAATGTTGAATTACGGTAAATACTATTTTCATTAATTAAGTTACATGACATTTGAAAAATAATAACAGCTAAAAAGAGAACGAGAAACCATAGATCCAATTATAGAATACGGATAAACTACTCATTCGTTATACATGTGAAAATGATTAAGATCATCGAAAAATTATTTGATCAAATAATTTTATATCATCGTGAATATATTGATTTCTGACGATTACTCCATATACCTTGAACCAGAACTATCATATCGAATCGTAATTATGTAGAGGATTAAATATCAACATTCTATTAAATACTTTCAGTACGATCATGACAATCACATGTTTCTCGGTTCCGTGTCCAAAATTTATAAGAAGAATTCCTTTACAAGGACAAATACCGTCCCTACTGTCATATTGCATGTTTGTACCATATGAACAGTGCCGAAGTAAAAATGTATAAATCTATAAGCATTAATAAGTTTGATAATAATTATCAAACTATAGAACGATTATTGACTTCAGAACGAACGTTCCACAATAATTAGTAGCATTGTCGTTCACATATAGCAAATTGTGTTAAATTGGTAGATTCAACAGTACAGGTTCCAATTCTATAGCAGTGGCCAAAACCAAAGTGCTGACAGTTGGCCCAATGCCAACGCGCCAGGTATAATCGCTCTGCGGATCGCCGTTAAAACTAAACTACACCATTAGCACGTTCCACGGCAGCCCCCAGGGTGCGTAAGCTGAGCTCACTATCATTTGCTAGTAGCCAGGCCAGCAGTTCGGTTGTCAAGCAGTTGTAAGACCACAACTAATTCGAGGACTATAAACAGTTGTCATCGTTCCACAGCAGCACCTGTTACTTCTCCTCATTCGGTTGGAGCCAAGAAAGAAAGCTTTGCGTCTGTTAAACGACGAGTCAGTTGATTACGACTGTGAACCTCGCCCCAAGTGAATACCGTGCAGCCATCACTCACTCGCTGCGCAGCCCCTTTGAATTTCACCGATGATCCACCTACATTCTCTGTTTTTCGGTAAACAATCCAGTGGCAAATATTAACAAGTCACGTTCGGTCATTGTCAAACTAACAGTTAACTGTCATTGGAACGTCAACTGATTAGAAATATTTACGGCTGACGCTCTCTGCTGAATCTTTCACGTAAACATTACCGATGGACCAGCCTGGTGTTTACATCCACTACCTATGTCAGTTACTAGATGTGATGTCTGTAACAAATTCTTGAATTCCACGCCCAAAGTGACCAAATGTCATATCGCCAATTACTTATCATACATTCACCCTCAATGGATAAACTCTGAAGGTGCTCTAACGCTTAAATTCAGCTGTTAAAACTATGCGAGTTTAAATATATTACATCTTATCCGGAAGCTTCGAACATACGTAAACATATGGCAACATCTAGCTCCCATTTTTTTACGGTTGCTTATGTTGCATTCTCACGAGCCCCATCCACATTTGCTGATCTGAAATTCATAGTCGGGATGCTGCGCGATTTGGAATTGCAACTGAACGATCGTCTATCAAGGTGAAGGTTGGAGGAGTCCATTAGCTGCGCCGGCAGGTGAACTCGGCAGGCTCCCCGTAATTTCCAGTATTATCTCTTCTTCTGCGGTGAAATTTACACATTAACACTAAACCTACCGACATATTATATATACTTATTTCTACCGATGGCTGTCAAATGACCGCTTTTGAAATAAACATTATAGTCTTTTCCAGTTTATTGTAATTAATACAGAATTTAGCATAGTCGTGCAGTAAGTTCAAGAAAAATAAAAACCTGGAATTTATCAATTTTTATTAAAGTCTCAAAAGCGGTCATTTGACCGCTCTGGTAGGTTTAGTGTTAAGGGCTCATATAGGCCGGACATTTTCAAAAAATTGATTTTTTACATATTTTCATTGGTCATACTTTTAAGAATTAAAAAAATTTAAGAAAATTCCACTCCGTTACAAAGTTATGGCAATAAATGTGACCGGACATCGGGTTGGATCGGCCTAGCTAATTGCAGCGCCCTTCTCGACAGCTGCGGTTCGTATTTATTATAAGAAGATGGCTAATCGTTTGAAATACACTAGGATACAATCAATTCAATCGACAAAAGAAGCTAAGATTGACAAGAGATTGCAGAAAACCATAAAAAAACATGAAGATACAAGAGGAAGAAGGTGTACGGGTAAATATTTGATAAAGTGGTTTGGTAACGGCATCTCAATTTTTCGGGAAAATTTTCAGGATAATTGGGTTTTTGAACTATCAAATTGCAGATGAGTAACCGTGTTATTCAGAACGTTGTGTTTGGAAATTATAAAATTATTCATTTCTACTAAAAAATCAGGTCAAGTATGGAAAATGTCATTCCCCTGGTGTGTCTCTGACCCCGCTTTCTCACCTAAAAAACGAGCTAATTATGAAAATTGCGGACTTACCAAAACGAAACTTACGGTAATATATTTTCAGATACTTGCTTTATACTTATAGATATACAAAAATAACAAAAGTTTATTCAATTTTGAGTTAATAAGACTTCCCTGTGTGTCTCCGTGTTTTGGAGTAATTCCCCTGTCGGTAAGTATGAGTCAATTTTCATGGATAAACTTTATGCCACTATGACTACGTTGTATATGGTTCTACATAATTTTATCTGAGGTTGAGAACACATAAATGTTTGGAGATTGTTTGTCCGCGTTAGTTGTGGATTGGTCTTCAACTGGTCAAGTCATGTCCATGCCAGTAAGTTTTGTCATTCCACTGTCCTTTGTTCGTGTTCTAAAATATTTGATGTGTTATTGAATGTAAAATGAAAGACAGAACAACATTGTATTAGCGTAAAATCTATTTCTGAGCTTTTAACCGATAATTTAAGCATATAAGGGTGAATCCGTAATTCCCCTGGCGACATTCCCCTGCACAATTAGGAACCAGGAGAATTACAAAAAACCTGTATTGTCTTCCATTCAAATTAGAACGTGACAATGATATGATTTTTAACATTCGCTTACATCTAATATCTGTTTGTTTTCATTTTCCTAGTAACAACTGAAATTCCGAATGTGTGTTTGGACTATTACAATATGGGGAAAGCGACACGAGATGCAATTTTAGAGAAAAAAAGAGTAGCCGAGAGAATTCGATATCAACATATAAAGAATAACCCCGAGCAATGTGCAGTGCGAAAAGAAAAAGAAAGGCAAAAATACATTAAAAAAAAAAAAGGAATTTATTCTGTTTCTAATAACGAGAACGAATGTCAACCAGATGCCGGATGCTCGGATCCAAACACTGAGATATTATTAAAAAATAAACAAAGACTATTTTTGCAACACAAATACAAAAAAGTTTGAATTAATACGTTCTGATTTCTTTTACATTCATTTTCCTTTACATGGAAACCTACAATATCATTACCCTGGCTCTGAAACTAATTCCCCTGTAACTTTGTCATTCCCCTGGTAGATGTATTTCCCCTGGACATGAAAAAATAAAAAAATAACTTGTTTTTTGTCTGGCCCATTCTACAGAATACTCTGGTTGTACGATGTTTACTAAAAAGTATGTTAGTTTCTACCAGGCACGTTGTTTATTGCTTGGCCATTTACTATACTGATTTGACCACCTTATCAAATATTTACCCACCTACAGAATAAGTGTAAACTAACTGTGTAGATTCCTAAATTGCCGCGTTTAACAGTGAATTTGTAAAATAGTAAAAATAGTATATTACGACCCTAGGCCAAAAAGTTGTATTTCCTTTTTGGTACAGTACGACGCTGGAATGGGAGACTAGCTGTAAGTTCACGTTGTATGTACCTACCAGAAATTTTAAATGCGTTTTTCTCGAAACTACGTTTTCAGATAGTGTCAACACGCTAACCCAGTCAATTTTCAACATTTTTTAACCTTTTTTTTTTTAATTTTGATAATTATTTCCTCTATAGTCTGACGAGAGGTTTTTTTAATTTTTTGATTGGGCAATTTTTTATAAATTATTAAACACTAATTTTTTTTTCTTTAAATTGCACTAAAGTTTGAAATACTGTGATTTCTTTATTTTTGAAAAAAAAATCGAAACTTCGAAAAGCATTCGCTGGTTTCAGCACCGTCGAAAGCAAGAAATTTTGTAAAATAGGCTGATTTATAATGGCACAGGCTAATATCAAAAGTGACTTCCCAGGCAATACACAATGTCCAAAAGTCGTCTTTCAGGTGTCGAATGGCACAGTAACATTGTCTTTAGAGCATCTGAAAGATGACGTTTCTATGTATGTGTTGTATGTGTTGTCTGGGTTATTTTATTAGTTGATACTTTAAAAATGTACATCATCTAATTTAACGCAGCAATCAAGTCGTTTTCGAAAACTATGAAAAGCATGCTCCAATAAAACGTCTTCCTGTTCTCGATTTGGATTTCGAAATAATAGATGATTCATTTGAGCCTCTTCTTACGCGACACCCTGTATGTCCCTGCATTTTCACAGAGCTCAGATTGGCGAAATGTGCTATTGTCTTTCGTTGTAGATTTTGACAAAGCAAAAATACGGTTGGCGAAACAAAATAATGTTGCTTGCTTGAAAAATCAAGTTTCGCGAGTCTCTGTAAAATCAGTTCTCATCTTATACCATTACTGTACCGTGTACATAGTATAGAGGGAGTATACGGCTTCGGAGTACACTGAAATGCTTATTTTATATGGAGAGTGAGGGAGGAATGCAGCGGCAGCAAGTCGAGCTTTTGCAGTTGACGATGAACGACGTCATCCAGTGCGTGGATGAAAACCGTCCAAAAACGTAATTTCACGATTAGTTTTTCAAGCATCAGAAACTAGGAAGCTAGTTTGCAACCGCAAAAATAATGACGCAGGAGCCCCGCCAACTGCAAAGACACCTGAGGCAAAAGAGGGAGTCCTGGAGGTTATTGAAGAAGATCCAACGTGCAGCATTCGTGACGTTGAACGGTTACTAGACCATTCGTATAGCTGTATTCAGCGCATTCACAAAGAAAATAAAATGCACGCGTACCATTATACGCGTGTACAATCATTGCGAACGCAAGATTATCCTCTTCGCCTGGAATATTTTCGATGGCTCATAATGCAGCAGCATTTTAAATGATATATTCATAGACAATGTGCTTTTTACGAATGAGTGTAATTTTGGTCGCGATAGTACGTTCAACCACCATAATTATTATTACTGGCCATCGGAGAATCTGTAGTTATATGCTGAACATAATAGCAACAGCGATTGAGTATTAATATTTGGTCCGGAATACTTGGAAACTCTTTGGTAAGTGACACTTTATAAATGTTGTAAGCGCAAGTCTATTAAATAAATTGAGAAACGCACCAGCAGAAGTTGGCCGCAAGTGCCTGACACGGCAGTATGGCCTTTTCAGAAAATTACAGCTAGGAATAGCTTACCGTGACCGATTCACATAAGCGCACAATGACAGTTCGCATAGCAATCAGCTAGGTTATTGAAACATTTCATTAGATAAGTTAATGAAATAATTAATTAATTAATATTGTAATGACAAAATGTAATATCAGTTAAGATTTATTTTCACAACAGATTGCAATTAAAACAATATGAAGTTTAAACAATTCACAATTTGATCACTACTGCAATTCTGCAATACAATGCTGCAAAATAATTTAAAAATCAATTAAATAAAATGTTTTTACAGCAAAAAAGTACGTATGAACAAATTATTTTTTGTCATTGGGTGAATCGTAGTAACGCTAGAATCAATCTTGAGCATCTGAAATATAAAATCTTCAAGTATTTCTAAAACTTCTTAGTGAATCGTAGAAGGAGGGGAAGCAGGATCACTCTCCGGACTGTATCAGGATACCTTAAAGAGTGTTAGGATGTTACAGGAGTGTTAGGATGTTTCTCGAAATTTATAAACATTTACAGCTAGGATATGCACCCAGGAGTGGCTTACCAGAGGGTGTTGGGAAATATGATGATCGAATCTTCCCCAGCTCCCTGGAAGTGTAAGGTATTCCTTCTAAATTTGTTTTTTCTCAAGCTTTGGGAACAAATTGAATCTTCCTCAGCTCCCTGGAAGTGGAAGGTATTCCTTCTCAATTTATTTCTTCCCAAATTTCGGGATTAAGGCAGTATCCTGCTTTAGGAGGCCTAAAAAAAGCGTTTTTCGGGGAACTTTTTTAGGACAGAAAAAAATAAGCAAGTGGAGCGAACTTAGAAGATTATTTTATTGCATATTTGAACATTTAAAAAAAAAATTTTTGAGCCAAAAATATTCAAACACAGCAGATCTTTATGCTCATTTGTGCAACACCTTGCAGTCTCCAATCGGCGGGAAATATGAAGCACACAATTTTCGTTTGAAACAAAAAAACCAAAGAAAATTTTTATTTCCATATATTTTTCTTCTAGATGATCTAAGAAAAACCCAAAAAATTGTGAAATCTAAAATTTTTCTCAAGTTTTAAAAAAATATGTTTTTTGTTAAAAAAAATCATTTTAACTTGCTAAAAAAGTTGTTTAGAATTTATTTCATGAATCTTTTTAGTTCAAATAGAAGAGAATACAAAACTGAAGCTAACAAGCCTTGGTTCGTTTTGATTGGTGTCTAGTTTTCTTGCGATCACGCCCGCCAGTTTAGAAAAATCGTGAAAATGAAAACTCGAGAAAACGCGCTTTAACCCTCTATGGGCCGAATTTTTGTTTTAACTCCAAAAAAATTGTGGGAACGAAAAATCAGAAATTATAAACCTATATACGCAAATGAAAACAAATTTTTTACACAATTTTAACAATTTTATTGCGATATATGCACTATGTGACATTCGAGTCACCCCAGCCTATAAAGTTTAAAATTTGAGAAAAAAGATTGAAAATTGAAATGCAAACAAATAGGTTGTTATTGATATACTAACCCAGAGTTATTGTGTCCACTGTTTTTAGTTTGGTAATCACTGACAAAAGCACAAATGATATCAATTGGATCAAATGGTTTCGCGTAATTTTACTGCCGACAGTTTGCACAGCATTTATTTTGTTATTTCAGGTTGATGAGCCTAGCAATGGTCATGAATACTAGTATTGGTTGTGTTGGCAACGTCATAGAGTTAAGATTTGTGCGCCATCTCATGAAAAAAACTATAATTATTTTGTGAAATGTCGATAAATTAATATGTGACCTGAAAGTTACACGGGCCCATAGAGGGTTAAAGTAAAGGACCAGCTGCTCCCAGCTCCAGCTGCCCGAGCGCTCGTATACCTGCTCCATACATCATTGTGTTTAGTGCTGTATATTTGAAAATATTGTGAATTAGCCTCTATAACTTTGACTATATATTCTTGGATACATTAGGAATAGACTTAGGCAATACAAAAAAAAAATCGATTTTTGGAGCCTTTTAAAGCAAGATACTGCCTTAAATTGAATCTTCCCCAGCTCTCTGGAAGTAAAATTTTTTAAAATTTCTTCTCAAGACTCCTGGATATGAATTAGGAAACTTTTAGGAATCCGTAAGCATTTTTATGACTTATTGCAATTTAAATTAAGTTAATTTAATTGAAAGTTATCCTATTGTTTCTATGGTAATAGCAATTGTTTACTAATGCAACTAATAACAATTGTTTAATAACAATTCAGTATCGTTCAGTAAGCTGTATTGTCAACTTCGCAGCCAGTGAATTTATTATTGTGACCCTTATTTCTCTGCATTTCTCTTTCGTGTTTTTCCAGTTAATTTGCGTTTTTCTAGATCGGCTTTTGAAATTTTAGATTTATTGTCGTTGTGTTGTGCGCTTTGCGATTTGTGTTCGTGCAACATGAGGTTCACGGAAGAGGAGAGAGCGGAGTTGGTAGTATATTTTGGACCAGCAAACAAGAATGCACGGGAAGCTGCCCGTATGTTTAATGCGCGAAACCCGAATAGGCAGGCAAGTCATACTATAGTCACCAGACTTATAGCTAAAAGGGTGCAAACGGGGTCGCTGCGCAATCGCATACCGGTGCGAGTACGTCCAGCTACGGGCAACGATAATTGTCGGGTGGCATTGAATGTCATTGTGAAGAATCCGCGTCATTCCACCACGATGCTGGGTCGCACGATGGGGATATATCGCAGTCAAGCGCGTGCAGAATTCTTCACCGACATTCTTTCCACCCGTACAAGTATCAAACGCATCAGGAGTTGCTACTACTAGATCCAGAGCAGCGTATTCAATTCTGCGAGCGGGTAATGGGAATGTGCGAGTCTGATGAAAATTTCTCGCAGAGAATATACTTCTCAGACGAGAGCACATTTGTGCTGTACGGAGAGCCGAACCGGCAAAACAGTCGTACGTGGGCGCAGGTTAATTCACACGCGACTACGGAAGCTCATTCCCAGTACCTGAGAAAATTGAATGTGTGGGCTGGCATAATGGGTAAAGACTTGTTGGGCCCATTTTTCATAGATGGGAACCTCAACAGTCAAATATACCTGGGTCTGTTGAGGGAGAAAATCGTGCCTGAAATAAAACTTCTGAAGTCACAGGGGGATGCAATATTTCAGCATGATGGAGCGCCAGTTCACTATCCAATGCAGGTGAGGGGCAGTACCTCAACGAAGAATTCCCCAATAGGTGGATTGGGCGAGGTTCTTCGTTGATTACGTGGCCACCAAGGTCCCCTGATCTTACGCCACTAGATTTCTTTTTATGGGGAAATTTGAAATCTAAAGTGTACGCCTCACAATGCGCGAATATCGCAGAATTGAGGGAGAAAATACAGAGCGAGTGTGCGGCCATCGCTCGAATTCAACTGCAGAACGTGAATAACAATTTTGAGAGCCGCATGCGATACTGCCAAGAGGTGGCTGGGAGCCTCTTCGAGCAGTTTCTGTAATTTCTCCACCCTGGAGCCTTCGATATAACCTGCAAGAAAATTCCTGGGTTCTATCTGAAAATCCAACACAACCTGCAGGAAAATTCCTAGGTTCTATCTGAAAATCCAACACAGCCTGCAAGAAAATTCCTGGGTTCTATCTGAAAATCCGACACAACCTGCAGGAAAATTCCTAGGTTCTACCTGAAAATCCAACACAGCCTGCAAGAATATTCCTGGGTTCCATCTGAAAATCCAACACAGCCTGCAGGAAAATTTCTGGGTTCCACCTGAAAATTCAACAAAACCTGCAAGAAAATTCCTGAGTTCCACCTGAAAATCCAACACAGCCTGCAAGAATATTCCTGGGTTCCAACTGAAAATCCAACATAGCCTGCAGGAAAATTCCTGGGTTCCACCTGGAAATTCAACAAAACCTGCAAGAAAATTCCTGAGTTCCACCTGAAAATCCAACACAGCCTGCAAGAATATTCCTGGGTTCCACCTGAAAATCCAACACAGCCTGCAAGAAAATTCCTGGGTTCCATCTGAAAATCCAACACAGCCTGCAGGAAAATTCCTGGGTTCCACCTGAAAATTCAACAAAACCTGTAAGAATATTCCTGGGTTCCACCTGAAAATCCAACACGGTCTGCAAGAATATTCCTGAGTTACACCCTCTGGTAATCCTCTCCTGGATCCATATCATATCGATCGATTAACACAAATTTCTAACACTCCTTTCTACTCCTTTTAGTTATCATAAAACTGTCCAGAAAGTGATCAGAATATTTATTTATCAAAATTAAAGCGCCCAGACAGCCATGCTTGCATTTTGCCACTATTTACTATCAGCCAAAAATAGGGTACTTCATAAACATCGAGCGGCTGATGTCCACCTACAGTGACATCGTCATCACGGAACACCTTTAATACCACCCTTCTAACCGCAAATTTCTACAGCACCATCATCAAAAAGTTCATTTCCTGCAATGAACTGCACCTTGTTCCATACGACCCGACACATCACGCACAGAGCGCGCACAGCTGGCTTTACGTATGCATTGTAGACAGTCCAGACAGAATCCTTGTCACAGGCTTCAATTCATGTCAGCGCATGACATCATCCGAGCTGAGCTTCGCCTTAACCCACTACCAACAAACTCACGCATCTGCATCTGTATCGGGACTTCAGAATATTCAACGAGTCAACCCTTCCCAGCCTGGACTGGATTGGCCTCAGCTCTGACCCCAGCGTGGACTCCAGCTCCACACTTTCAAGAGTCACCTGACGAACGCTTCGGATTCCTTCATACCAGTGCGCACCATGCATCTCTTGACATCGCAAATGTGCCATAAGAGAGCAGAACAGCATTCATGAGCGATATCTGTGCTCCTCCGCCAGGAATAACTTTGAATGTTACCGTACTCTTTGCAATAGAGCCTCCGCTTTGATTATTCGCGCCAGGAACGCATACTACCTTACCCAGTTCCTCTCATCGCGCTCTTCAGCAACCTCGCACCATAGCGATACTATCTCCGGTCAAAGGAATGATTATGCTCTAACACTTATCTCTAGCTCCTTCGACGATATGAGTCTTCTTCAAATACGTCACACCTCCGGATTTAGTCGACGCGATGATTGACTGCATCTGATATATATACAATGGGTCCTGAATCATGTTCCCCGCAACCTCAACGTGACTTTTCCCTACCTGTTGGTCATGTGTAACATAACGAAAAGATTATATGCAGACAGATAATGTGGGGTAGACACGACCGGCGGCAATCTGCGAATTGTGCTGGGTTGAGCATCTAAACGGTATGGTTAAGAGTCATAAAAGACATCCCCGTAGTACCTTTGATAGGCCTATGATTACCGTTCTCGTGATGTTAGATTTTAGTAAAGCTTTCAACTCTTTTTACTAAATCATAGCTATTGCATGTAAAATGACTGACATAAGGTTGTCAACTCCCGTCATTAGATAGTTGTGCTCGTATTTTGGAGCTCAAACTCAGACGGGATACGGAATTAATCATCCTTCCCACCAGCAACGTTTGGCTCCCACAAGTAACGATTCTAGATCCTTCCCTGCTTTCGTTATACGTCAAGGACTTGGCATACGTTCTGTCCTACCGCTCCCACATCATGTTCGCTGACAATGTATAGACTTATCTACACTGCTTTCCCAAACTATCGGGAGCGCTTCAAATTGTCCACACGAATAGCAATTCAATCTCAAAATGGGGAAGGTCAAATTTCCTCAAGATAAACACAGCCAAAAGACAATTTTTGATCCTCGGTTTGGAGCGATACGTTAATCGGATCAGCTTCGAAGCCTTCATTATCTGCCAACGTTCGACCTGGTAGGCATGCAAAGATGGCCGAAGCCTGGGTGAAGCTTAGGATAATATCCTCTGGCCAAGCTTGATATTAAAAAACCTGAGCCAAGCTTGACATACAAAAATATTGGCTTAAAAAATATTTTCACTAATTTAACTGAAATATTAAATTTACAAAATTAAATTTTTAACGTTGGAGGTGGAATTGGATCTTGCTACACTGGAGTTCGTGCACTGCGACTATATTTATTCGGCTATTAAAATCTTCGGAGAATATGTTGAAAACTGGTATATCATTCGTGGAAGAACTCTTATATAGTTTCGGATCGTAATTCGATAATCTTATACATATATTTTTTGTCTCACTGTTCCAACAAATTATTTAATAATGCAATGAAATTCATTTTTCTCGTATCATGACGCATAACGCAAAATATATCCGTCCATGATAAGGACGATATTGAGTAAGGTTCTCATTTTTCCAGCGAGCCCTTCTTATATAAAACGTATCAAGTCCTAATCGGGGTGACATCGAGTGTACGTATTAAGACGTCCCCTGCAGATATCTGACCGAATCCTGACAGTAAATTGAGTGTGCCTGAGTACATTTCTGCACGGGTAGATTCTGGCAGGTGACGAACTTAATTATATAAAGGATTAAAACATAAATTGTTCCAAGCTTGGTATTTCAAATCTTGGTTCAAATTAAAGTTAGACTGAAGCTTGATCCGAGTTTGTGTTGCCCTCAGTTCAAGCCTGGGAATGCAAGTCTTGATTCCAAAGAGTAGGCTCTAGCCTGGCCCAATTTTAGCTTGCTAAGACTTAGCATTTCAGAACTGGATCAAGCTTGGCCCATTTGTCAGCACTGGAAGTTCCTACCTGGAATCCGCTGGCAATCTTGGAGTAATCACGAACAACAATCTTTCTTGGAACTTGCACATTCACCAAGTTAGCAAAGCCGTCCATTAGCAAGCACCACCGTTCTATTCTCAATAAGCAAATAAAATAAAAAATTCACTAGTCACCTTCTTTATTTTCTCGTCAATCGACCACTGTCTCCTATTTTACGAAGGGCTTCTGCAGCAATCACCACCACCCTACAAAAATTAATTACTACTTGCGTGCCATTTGTTGTTAAACTCGCTCTAGGGAGAGACCAAACTAATTCTAAGAAGCAATCCAGGCAAAGAGAAGATCGGAAGATCCTAGCCAGTAACAGACCTGCGTACCTTAAACCTTCCTTATGTTAGTTAGCTTGTATACTGTTTAAATTGGATTGGCATGAAAGTAATGAGACACTCTAGAAAACTCGACACATGTCCTTTTTTAAATTATTTGTTTTTGACCATATTCTAGTATGTTGTAGAACATTCTAGATACTTCCGCTCTGTGGGTATATATAATAGAATATGGTCAAAAACAATTAATTTAAGAAAGAAGATGTGTAGAGTTTTCTAGAGTCTCTCATTACTTTCATGCCAACCCAATATTTGTTTATCATGTTACAACGCAAAGATTGTCGCAAATACATAACAATTGTATATTATTCATGCGGTACGGTCTAGAGAACCTGCCCCAAGATCGAAATAAATTTTTAATCGCCCACCCCTCCCCCTTTTTCACTTTCATTCAAATATATTATTGTGATTCAAGTTAAAGCAATTATGGATTTTTTACGCCTAAGATCGAATTGAAAATATAGCAGTAATAATTTACTGCAGTTTCATCTTTAGTTTACTTAACATCGTAAATGAAACTGTATTTTCAGTTATTACTACATGAAACATTTAGTTATACCGTGTCTTACACAGTTGTCATCGTAAATATGTATATCCGTATGAAAATGTCTGTATGAAAATTCCAAAGGAACCGATAACCAACGGTATTAAAAGTTAAAGGTAAAATGAAATTTTAGTTTGAAAGTTCTGACTCTACGAAATGAATGGTGTGCAGGATGTTAATTTTTTGCATTCGCCATCGCAACAAAACCAGTTTCGTTCAGTAACTCCTCTTAGGTTTCATTCAGCAAAGTAAAGTGATCCCAGCAGTGCTTGCATATTTGACATTCAATAAAATATTTCCATTTGGTACGAGAATTTTTCATTTATTTCAGTTCTTTTTTTTAGGAAATTCCTTCTGATCAGAAAGCAATTAACAATAACTAAGCAATGAGATTTTTATCGCACAGGTGTTATTTTAAAAGTATAGCAAAAAAATGAGAAAAATATTTTAATAAACTAAAATTTTGTTGTTATTACATTCATTTTCATTTTCATTGAGACAATAATTATTATGATTAATAACGAGTCAAAGACCTTACAGACAAATCTTTCTAACACCCTATGTAACCTAGTGTTAAGTCCCGAGGGTTTAGGCAACCACCCTTACGAATTTCCTCAGGAGAAACCACAAATGGCATAGCTGGACATTGTACGTCGTACAAAAGGACTTTCTTACTACTTAATGGGACACCTAACTGTTTGGATGAATATCATGGAAATAATAATGTTCTTTTCTTCACATACTCAAACTTTGTATCCTTTGTTATATACCATTAGCTCGCATTGTTTCACTTTCAAAATTAACTTAGCTCAAGCATATTCAATAATATTTCATTTTAACATCAATGGAATTTCCCTTATGTAATCTTATTTATACTTTAACCTTTAAAATACATGAATTCTTGTAATATACTATACTGGATAATATACATAGAATGTTGTACTTTGATAAACTTAAAATATTCTTCCAATGAAAAACGTGATCATGTAATAAAATTCCATAAAAACCAACAAAAGATTATTTTAGCAAACAAAATGAATTTACAATACTAGAGAGTGCCAGCGATTAATATACAAAGAATAAGATATTTTTGAAATAGTTGGACCGGCAAGACTACTTCGTTAATTCCTAGAACTTTTCTTTGTCGCCTCACTTAGGAAACTCCAAGTGAGTATGTCCAATGATAATACAATATTGAAAAAGTTTTAATTTTCGTCCCTCGTTAAATCGTAAAGCCTGGAGAGAGGACAATGAGAAAAATCTTTCAAACGATGAATTTAATAGATACCTAAGTATATTTGCATATACGGTAATATATAGATATGCAAACGGGGACCGCACGTAATGCACGACCGATTCCGTACTTTAAAAATGATACTTGTGTAATTGGTATAATGAATTTCCAAGTATATTCTAAGCAACAACGCAATTTATATTAAAGTTAAGATCGAAAAACCAAAATAATCAAACGTACTGTTTACTTCAAAAAATAAAAGACAATAATTTACGGAATATGTAATAAGCATATATGTAATGGTCCATCGCTAATTCCTTGTGGTAAAGCAATCTTCTCAATAAAATTGAAACGTGCTTTAAATCCTCAGTACGAAAATACTAGGCGAGTCTTCTGAATCCATTCGACTAGAATTCAAGTCGGATCAATGAATCCAAGCGTATAAGGATTTACAAGAGTATACGTTGAAAAACAAATTTGAAGATTAACATTTTTTAAAGAGAACTTCCAATTACCTTGCCGCGATATTAACATATACGTGACTTCTAAGAAATTCCTTTGTCAAGGTAAACGGCCCAGTTAACGACCGTTTAATGGCGGCCATGTCGGATTTTTGCTATTTATTCACGCGTGATATAGCCAAACTAAAATCTAAAGGTTTCAACACGTGCGTTAAAGCCTTCCGAATGAGATTCACGTATTATACAAGTGAAACAATTAGGGTTTATTACTGATCATTGTTTTAATAGCGCTTCTCTGCTGCCGGGATTTCTGACCGTTGAGAAACACCCATGTCGTAGTTTGTGATCCCTGCGTGTACCTGATGTATGACCCTCCTGCCGAAATTTATGGTGCATGCGCGTACCCACTTTCTGACACTTTCGAATATTTCCATGCAAACGAGTTAAATTCCAATTTATGTAATTTCACGGGCACATATTAAGTACAAACAACTAAAAATGTTTCATTAGTGCACGACTACTTTATTTTCTTTACATGCGTAAAAAATATTTTTAAAAATATTTCCAGAAATTTTAATAGTCTCATTGTTGTAAATTTTTTCCCCATTTCTTTCGTTCATGAAAACTAATATCCTTTTCTTTAATTTGTTATGTCACGGTAAATTAGAATCAATAAACAAAGCAAATTGTTCGACGCAACAGGTGACAAATCGACTACGCATAGACATAGGAAAACATGGTCGGCTGGAAGAAAGAGATATATGTATAGCGAGATATATGGTGGCGGCCAAGCCTTGTGTCTTTCTAATCAGTAACGTAGTAAGGTGTTTGAGGACTCCGGACATAATAAGTTTTTGCATCATAATGTTATACTTGAATTCTAAATATTCGTATTGTTTTCTAGATTTCATACAAGCTCTATCTAATCTATTAGTACGTTCTATTTATTGTTATTTTCATATATTTTAGACATTTGAAAACTAAGCTTTTTATATAATTTTCAGAAAGTGAATCGTGGGAAAAGGTAACAATATGGAAGAATTGATATGCATAATGTATTTTTGGCATATCGCAATATATTTTTGTTACAAAATTAATAATTAATCGTTTAACACAGTTTTACATTATAATATTCCATTTTACAAGTTATAATAAGCACTACGCCACGCAATTTATAAGCAAAGGGATCAGCGTCTAACAGTACGTTCCTGAGATCCTCTGAGCGATAAAAAAAAAGTAGCCAATAGGAACATTAGAAAAGGAGAGCTATTGGCCGCCACCTCACTTCCTCTTTGTCTATTCGAGCCGACACTTTTTCAAGGAGCTTGAAGTACGGATCGCGTGATCCATGCTATATGTCGATGCCTGAGACGATAGATTCAATTCAACAGCCACGCACAAATTCACCTTAAGCATAAGGGCTGCGTCGTCTCCGTAGATCTAACAGTGAATTGCAGTTGAGATGAATCGCTCAAAGATCCATTTTCACATGGATGTTTCAAAAGAATATGTTGAAACAATCTCTGAAAATATATGGATATGAAAAAGTGTAACCTTCTGGTGACGATTACGAAAGCGCAATTTTTGATTTTAGGAAAATACCACTTACTACAATGGAGTTTGAACATTTCTGACCCAATATATTTACTCTCCAAGAGTCTGCTAAAGACTTTTCTATTCAGAAATAAAAGAGAAAAAAAAAATATTTTTCCTTGTCGAAGTTAGATTTTTTTTCTTCACGCCATCCGAAAGAGCAGTCCTCAAAATAATAGAATAGGTCCTTCGAAACATGTGTTTGCCTCTTCAATACAGAAAAATATACCGACAAAGATAATGAACATAATTTGTCGAATAATCTACCGATGACGTTAACTCTTAAATGCATAGAGTCTCAAAAATGATACCAATCATTTGAAGTCATTAATGGTATCTGAATGAAATTATTCCGTTTTGGACTTAATTACTATTTTTTTAATTCATGCATTTAAGGGTTAAGGGATTAAAGAGCCATAAGAACAAATGAATCGAGATAGTTTTGACTGGTTTATCTCAATGGTTTGCGTATCCCTCAAGTCCGTCATTGTTTCCGCTGGCATTTTACGTGAACGGGCAGTGACAACAGTTACGATATTCCCAGCCATTTTCCAGCCGGCTTGCGAAAGTAGGAAGAAGCACGAAACAAGAAGGTAAGATCGATACGACCAGTAGCGCAAGGTGAAATATTAACGGCGACCCTTTCACGTGAGACATCCTACACACAAAATCGCGTATAAATAATTACGCGAAAAAAAAAGCTTCCCTCAAGGATTAAAAACGGCCGCGCACTTCTTTACGGAAAAAGAAGTAAGAAGTACCCGTAGCTAACCTACGCGTAGCTTCACTGCAGACGATGAGAAGAATGAGACGAGGGAATAACTCTAAGAAATTCAAGAACTGCGATAAAAAAATTGAATAAATATTCGAAATATCTGTTTTCTCCTAAGAAATCGACACTTGCAGGATTTGTTTTGTTCGCGTCACGGTCTAATGCGCAAATTCCAACGAAAGCACAATATTTAGGGCAAACTGTACCAGACAAACGTTATCACAAACGAGTATTTCTGTGACCTATGAAAAAAGGATTGGATTTGAATTTTCAGCAGATTTACCCGCATTTAGCTACATAGCGAGATCCTTCAAAATGCTCATTAATAGTTGTGAAGTAGCCTCCAATAAGTTTCTCATTCGTTAATGCATCGGCGTGTCACTCCTCTCATTAACGGCACTATATCAGGAGGAACTGAAAACAACCAAAAGCTCTAGAAAAATGGCTGTGCATAAAATCGATATATCGGATTATTCAACTCAAACACAACCACTTAAAGTTAGCGCACCAATTTGATTCTCATGTCAAAACCATGTTCAGTTGGTGTGTTTGAGCCGAATAACCGAGAATAAGCAATTATTTAGCTCATGTTTACAAACTGAAGCCAGCCCTTCGTTTTATTCCTATGTCAAAACCAACTTCGGTTATTTAGCTCGAGTTACACAACCTTGGTATGCTACAGTGTGCGATGTATGTGTACGTAGGCAGGTACATGGTTCAACAAATAAAACGCCGAATACCTGGCCATACTTTGCGACAGCGTAATTAGCGGGATCTTCATTTAGAATAGTCCCCGTTCATTGTGCGACAAGTAGATATCCGTCCCTTTGGAATATCGCTTTATGAATGGGTTCGTCCTTCAACATCAAAGGGGAAACTGACATTCCGAAAGAAGAAACTTTTCGAGTAGCAGCGGACTTCGTGTTTCAACGGGAATATTCCTGCTAGTATAAAATAACCAGCGAGTAAGCTCTATACTTATACCCAAATCAATACCCAAAAAGCAGTTTCGGCCGAAAGATTTTGATTTAGAGATTCCAATTGTTTTAGAGAGTTTCGTGAAATTATTGTTTAAAGAAATTTTAAAAAATAAATAAAAAGTACGTGTATTTTATTTTTGTCCAATGTCCTAATTACGATGTTAAATTCATTTTCATCTCTACTGTGGGTTAAGATATTCCGTGCGTGCAAAAAAAACATGAAATTTCTTACTCCTTTGTTTGCTCCGTTGGTTGCGTGCATACATGATTGCGTGAATGTAAAGGAAAACCGAGTATAATTCAAGATTACAGGGTAATTCGGTAAGGTCGTCCAAGAGCCTTACGAGGGACGACTAATCGTTTTAATTCGACAGGAGACTGCACGAGTAAGGTTAAGCTTTTGGTCGCGATTACCTTAATTGTAAAGGATGCCCGGGTAGTAATTATAAGGGATGAGTCGGGAGGATATTGCTCCACTGAGGAGCTGCACACATGGCAACCTGGTGCACATACACATACTTTCCATAAGAAGCAAGTTCAGTGAAACCGGATGCTAACGATATTAACTGTAATGGAAGGGAAATTGCACAGTACAGCATACTGCCCTCACGTTTCTTTGTGCCCTAGACATGCTCCTTGCTGTGAGAACAACGTCGTTGGCCCGATATACATATACCTTGTGTGCCTAAAGCATCCTTCACGTGATCCGCCTTATTGTTAGTAGCACCATGTCTGCGCGTAGTGTGCCAGTTTAGATTGTAACTGTATATAGGTATATCTAAATAAAAAATTAAATTCGATGTGATTTCGAATTAGTGTTGGATCTAAGACTTATTATAAGGGCCACGAGTTCGATGTGTTTTTTTCTGACAGATCGAAAAGAATGAAATCTCGAATTAAGGCACACGTATCATTGCATAACATTTTTTTTTTTACAAAGAATACACATGCATTGTTCTTTAATTATATATATGTTATTTTACGAAATTTACATTATTTTACGAAAATTTATTTGTTTTTATTAAGGATTGCATTGCTTGCGAACTGTCAAGAAAACATATGGAACTCGTGAATTGACTAGCCAATACCAGGAATTAATGGATCTACTACAATGGACATAAAACTATAATAATTTGATATGTCGCTAAACAGAGCTTATCTACTAATTTATATTTGTGTGTAGAAAGGAAGACAAACAAGCAGAATAGGTTAATTAGAACAATACTGTTCTCGATCGCTGGGCAAGAACAGTGTAATAATTTAATAAACAATATGTAAGTAGAAGCAATCCGATTTAATATTATTATCAAGCATTATCTCAAAATATTGTTATCGTATTAATAACATTAAGCTTTTTGTCAATTTTTACTAAAATTAAGGAAACTCAACGATTTGCTAATCATAATCTCAAATCATGACTATTACTCTTACGTGTATTACTGCACGTTGTAACGTGGCGTTACAGAGCTGGAGAGGATACCACCTAGGAATGACCGAAAAATAAATAAATAGGACTTTTCAGGTCGGATAGTGGGTTCAATAGCACAGTGGTAAGTGCTCGACTTGGCAGTCCGAAGGTATCGGGTTCGAATCCCGATCAGAACTCCTAATTTTTCGGAAATTCCTAGCCCTCTAGCGCTCCCTGGCGGCTCTATGGATAAAAATTAATTATAGCGGGAACGAGCCGGGCACCCCGTTATAACGTATAGAGTTATAAACACTTGTAGAAGACGAACGTGAAGCATATATGAGCTTTTTCGCGCAAAAAAATGCCAAAAATATATTTACAGTTGGACATTGTATTTCTAATTCTGCTAGTTACCAATAATATTTCTCTGATACACATAGCCACTCTCCATCATATTTTCCTATATTTTTCTATCCTCGCTGTCCAGCAACCATACGACCCAGTCGGGACCGAAGAAATGGGCCAAGCCTACACCAAAATTGAGCCAATTCTAATAAGACTTGGGATAAGTTTTGCATCCAGGCCTGAGGCAAGCCTGAGTCAAGCTTGTCAGACAAAAATGTTAATTGTAGAAAAGTAATGCTTTAAAATATTTTTTCACCAATTTAACTGCATTTTTATTGAACTTACGGCCTTCCTCGATCGAATGGTACAGATTAAATCCGAAAAAGATTAGATTTAGGAAAATAAATTTTTGACGTTGGAGGCAAGATTCGATCGGGGTACACTAGAGTTTGATGGAATGCGAGCATGCCTATTTGGCTATTAAGAGCTTCAGGAGATGTGCTGAAGACTAGTGGTGAAAAAACTCATATAGTTATGGGTTTTGATCTGATAATTTTATACAATCTTCAGATCATTCAGTTGTCCAGAATAACCATGTATATGTTTTGTCGTACTGCCCAAACCAATTATTTAAAAATTTCGTACAATTTATTCTTCTCGTAATACAAAACATATCCGACCTCAAGGATGATATTGAACATGCTTTTCATTTTTCCATTAGGCATTCGTTACATAAACCTAATCAAGCCTTGATTGGGGGACAAGCGCCATGCCCGATAAGGCGCCTCTATGGATACCTGATTAGATCCTAAAAGTATATCAAAAGTACGCCTGACCAAATTTCTGCTCGGATAGATCTTGGTAGGCGAAGAACTTAATTATATAAAACATCAGAAGAATAGAACTTGCTTGAAGCTTGGAATTTCAAAGATTGATCCAAGCCTGAGTTACCAAAGTTTAGTCCGAACACAGGAGCCGCAGACTTGGTTCCAAATATTTGGTGCAAGCTTGGCCTAATCTTGACATACTAAAGCTTGGCATTGTAGAACTAAATCTGAATTTGTCAGCATCCGGAGTTTCTACCTGGAAACCAATCGTATTATCAATTATTCCCTATTCCCCTCCTGTTCAAACCATTCAAAAATATGTACACTCAATTAAGGATTTGTGAATCGCAAAAAAAAAGCAGATCATCGTTGGAACCAACACGAATTTACTTTATCGTTGAATTAAATTCCACACGTGCCAACTCTTGTTTATTACCACCACGTTCATCTCCCACTGTCATTGCAGTTGGCACAAATTTATACATACATATTCAGGTACTCGTATGCTAATGCGAGAACATCCAGCACAAGAAAATAATATGATATATTCACATACAGTAATGTTTAACGTAGCGCTTCAGGCCTTTATTTGCATTCGTGCTTTTCACGCATATACATCTATTTTAATTAATGCGCGTCATACACACTGCACACTGTTGGATACGATTCAATTAAAAAGTTACACAGCGTATATAACTCAAGAGTATCACATCAGATATGTATTATAAGAGACTCCACGCCCATTACGCACAGACATTAGATAATATTAAGACAAAGTATTCAATTTAAGTCAAACCACATAAACTTTCTTAACTATCATGATAATAACTGTAAAGGCCATTCTACAATGCAATATAATTAGAAATAAGGAATAAGAAATAAGCAATAAGATCTTCATTTGATATTTACGTAATTCCATTGGATGCTCCAATCAAGAAGGAGAAAATCGTTTTTAAAACCGAGCGTTTACTAAGTCTCTACGATTTTTATGACGTCTTGAACATAGCAACGATACCGAAGCGGTTGCTAGGGTCTTTAAGGACTTCACGTAGCACGAAACGTGATGAGTAACATCGAGCATGCTCCGTTCCGTAACTTATAACGATTTACGTTAAAAATACATAGCAACGATACGGAAGCGGTTGCTAGGGTCTTTAAGGACTTCACGTAGCACGAAACGTGATGAGTAACATCGAGCATGCTCCGTTCCGTAACTTATAACGATTTACGTTAAAAATACATAGCAACGATACGGAAGCGGTTGCTAGGGTTGCTAAGGATTTGACGAAGCACGAAACGCCATTGTCAAATGTCATTACCTGTCACCTGTCATTATCTGTGAATATATAAATATAAAAAAAAATGTGTATGCGTTTATTCATACAGATAA
>NW_014332766.1:0-1261 GCF_000341935.2 Cephus cinctus
CAGGCTGTTCCAAATATATCCCAGACTGTCTCAGACGGTCCCAGACAGTATCAAACTGTTCCACAATAATTCCAGTCGGTCCCAGTCTGTCCCAGACTGTCCTAGACTGTTACAAAAATATCTCATCAGGACCCAGACTGTCCCACACAGTCCCAAGCTGTTCCAAAAATATCCCAGTCTGTCCCAGACCGTCCGAGACAGTCCTAGACTGTTCCAAAAAAATCACAATCTGTCCCAGACTGTCCCAGACTGACCTAAACTTTTCCAAAAGTATCCCAGTCGGTCCCAGACTGTTCCACAATAATTCCAGTCGGTCCCAGTCTGTCCCAGACTGTCCTAGACTGTTACAAAAATATCTCATCAGGACCCAGACTGTCCCACACAGTCCCAAGCTGTTCCAAAAATATCCCAGTCTGTCCCAGACCGTCCGAGACAGTCCTAGACTGTTCCAAAAAAATCACAATCTGTCCCAGACTGTCCCCGACTGACCTAAACTTTTCCAAAAGTATCCCAGTCGTTCCCAGACTGTTCCAGACTGCCCCAGACTGTCCTAGACTGTTCCAAAAATATCCCAGTCGGTCCCAGACTGTCCCAGACAGTCACAGGATGTTCCAAAAATATCCCTGACGGTCCCAGTCTGACCCAGACTGTCCGAGACAGTCCCAGACTGTTCCATAATAATACCAGTCTGTCGCAGTCTGCCCGGGACTGTCCTAGACTGTTCCAAAAATATCCTAGTCGGTCCCAGACTGTCCCAGACAGTCCCAGGCTGTTCCAAAGTCCTAGTCTGTTCCAGACAGACCCAGACTGCCCCAGACTGTTCCAAAACAATCCCAGCCGTCCCAGGCGGTCCCAGACAACCCCATACTGTTCAAAAAAAGTCCCAGTCGGTTCCAGTCTGCCCCAGACTGCCCTAGACTGTTCCAAAAATATCCCAGTCGGTCCCAGACTGTCCCAGACTGTCCCAGACTGTCCTAGACTGTTCCAAAAATATCCCAGTCGGTCCCAGACTGTCCCAGACTGTCCCAGACTGTCCTAGACTGTTCCAAAAATATCCCAGTCGGTCCCAGACTGTCCCAGACTGTCCCAGACTGTCCTAGACTGTTCCAAAAATATCCCAGTCGGTCCCAGACTGTCCCAGACTGTCCCAGACTGTCCTAGACTGTTCCAAAAGTCCAAAAAAATTCCAGACCATCGCAGTCTGTCCCAGACGTCCCAGACTGTTCCAGAAGAATCCCAGTCGGTCCCAATCTGTTCCAGA
>NW_014332767.1:0-6915 GCF_000341935.2 Cephus cinctus
GCGGGAGTCCGCGGTGCTGGCTGCTCTTCCTCCCTATCTCCGGCGGTACATCAGCATGAGCCCGCCGTAGATATTCTCGCGGCCCTGCAGCAGGACGAGGAGGACACGTCAACTCCTGGTCGGCGGCGAGGGCGGCGTCGATCGTAGGGCGTCCCAGCTGGACGGCCGGCAGACGAAAGTATGAGCAGATATTCTCGCGGCCCTGCAGCAGGACGAGGAGGACACGTCAACTCCTGGTCGGCGGCGAGGGCGGCGTCGATCGTAGGGCGTCCCAGCTGGACGGCCGGCAGAGGAAAGTATGAGCCCCGTCCGGGGTACTCTGGACTCTCCTGATTCTTTGGATGCAGCATCCCCTCCTAGTGAAGCGGCGGCAGTCGGTCTCCAAAGCGCACCAAAAATCAGCGCCTCTTTCCTCACTTCTCCCGTTGTTCGGCATTGTCCCACCAGCTCTCACCAATCGGTGACACCAAAGCGTGATACAGTAAACCAAAGAAAGAAAAAGAAAAAGAAAGCAAGCAGAGTGCAAATAAAACCAAGCAAAGAAACATTAAAGCGGACGATAGGCGGGTGACTTAATACTAAGGAATCTGTGCGCCTTAACCTAGGACTGACGTTTGGAGCGTAAACAGTGAATTCCTACAGCCCTCGTCTTGCGGGTCGTTTGTGGCGTAGATTGTCAAAAATTCACGTCACAGTATATACATAAGGCAGTAGCAAGTAAGTTTAATAATAGGTTCTAAGCAATAATATAATAATAAGTATGTAAGTAAAAAACGTATAATAATAAATGTAGTGTTAGTATGTAAGTAAAAAAAAAAACGTATAATAATAATAAATGTAATGCTAGTGTGTATAAGTCTAGTTTTTTTTTCATGTCAGTACAACCTCCCCGTAGCCGTAGCGTACCAGGGAGTCCCTGTGCCCCGCGTAATATAGCACACAGCCAGGGCATCCACCAGGTGCGTGCTCGCGAAACACGCTCCACGCACAAGTCCTACAACACCCCACATTAAATACTATCATGGTATCCAGCAATAAGTAATGGATGCTGTGGGCCGTGTATGCAGCCTGATTGTGCGCGGGTAGTGCGAGCACGCACTCGATGCATAGTTCCTCATCCCTGTGTGCGTATATACAGGGTGTCCCAGAATTGCTTTTGGACCGGAAAGTGGGCGATGCCTGGAGGTGCCCTGAGTACCCTCCCGCAAACCGTTTGCCAAAATTCGGGATAGTTTTTAAATGAGAAGCATTTAAGTGCGACCAATCAGAACGAAGGATTTCCGCGGATTCATTCGCGGATGCCAAAGATCGCTGCTTCGCAATAGCTTCCGACAAATTCCGCGCTTAGCAATTGTTTCATAGCCCGAGCGAGCGTCATAGGATTCGTTGACAAACTCCCAATATGGGCATGGGCGTGACTTAGGCTGGCGCAGCAGCTACACGTGCAACGCGCGATCGGCAATTGTTTCGGGATATGCATTCAGCCAGACGAAAACCGGTACACGGTGTCCAAAACGTCATGCACTGAAATTTATAGCAGTCCGGAGGAAAACAGATTATTAAAGTAAGAGGGAGTCGGGAGGGTGGGTGGTTGGACTGATGGATTAAATTTAAAATTAATCGAAAACTAAGCATAGAAGTATTATTTTTTCGTCTTATGAATAGCCGTATCGAATTTCCAAGACATCGCGATTGCTGATTTCAAAGTTATAGAGTACTCATCGATTCTGGAGACTGTAAAAAATACGTAAAATAGGAAAATAGATTAGGAGAGAAACGCATGAATCCCAAGAATCGGTATACCAATTTGCAGCCCTTTGCGACTTCCGGTGGCAAAGTTACGCAACACTTGTCGACCCCGGATCTTGTGAAAAATACGCCAAATTGAAAAAATGGACTAGGAGCGAAATGCAAAAACACGTATCCCTTTTTTTCGTCCCAAGAATCGGTATACCAAATGGCAGCCCTTTGCGACTTCCGGTGGCAAAGTAACGCAACACTTGGTCCAAAAGCAATTCTGGGACACCCTGTATATCCGTGAAGGCAGAGGCCGTTATGTAGGGCCTCGAAAAAACAAGTCGTCCGGCCTGGGCGATGGGGTGTCCCGGTCCCCACCCACGCCGTCTTCACCCCTTTTGGGAGCTACTCGTGGTGCCATTTCTTCTGTGTATTAAAAGTGTCATAATGTTTTAAATGAAAAAAATTTGAATAAACGTATTGTCTTAAAATTATAATTATAACACCTACCGCTCCAATAGCCGGGCCCGAATGTATTACGCCGTTAGCTGCGGTGCTGCTGCTGCTGCTGCTACGGGTCAATGTCTACAAATAATTGCGAGAGGCGATAGAAAGACAATACTTTTTTAATCAAACAAAAAAACGAGTACTAGCTTAAAGTTGTTATACATACCACTTTCTTCTTTTTTAAATGTCCTGCAAAAACAGGTGTGCTTGTCGGTCAGTCCGGTTACTTGTCTACAAATAAAAGTAAAAGATGCCACATATAATTTTTTTAATCAAATAAAAAGAGGGTACCAGATTCAGCTTAAGGCAGTTATACGTACCACTTTTTTTTAAACTTCACTTTTTCACTTTCACTTACTCTGTTTTCTTTAATTGACCTTGCGCCTATTACTTGTCGTCACTGTACTGACAAGATGCTGCGAAGATGGTTCACGGGTCACCGTCTTTTTCCCCACCATGACCATACATTTTTGCATAGTTGCAAATAAGAGATACCCGTAGTAGGGGTTTACGCTGGCCGGGATTTCATAGGGTTGGTCAAGACAGTGGTACCCCCACGCCAACCGTATTTGCGCATCATTCGATAGATTGAGCAAAAGAGGGGCACCAGCATTCCAGAAGCAGCTGCGTTGTATGTGGAGGGTTCAGCCCGAGTAAAATATTAGGGGTTGGATATCCACCCATCGATAGTTAAAAGTATCGAAAAATAAACGGCAATGTATACGATACCTCTATATTATAAGGTATTATTTACAAAAAAACACTGTGTTCTACTTTACCATGTTACCCCCTTAGGGCAATTAAAAAATTACTGACCGGGGGTCACTGAATAATTACCGACCGTGATAGGCCCCTGGGGCTATGCAGCGACGCTGCAGGGTTTCGGGCCTTAGGACCGCATGGTGGGGGTCACACAGGGGGAGGGGGCAGGAGGACCACCTGGGGCGACGTTTGAAGACCCGGACACATAGACGAGGGAGTGGCGCCGTAGTGCAGCGCGGGGGGACCCAACGCGATGCACTCTATGACTCACCGGCATAGTGGTGGGGGTTTCTTGTGACGGCCAGGAGTGATGTGTATCTACTTATGGGTGCACACATTCAAAGAGAAAAACACATATTCATTCTTTTCATCCCAAGAACCAGTATGCTAATTTGCAGCCCTTTGCGACTTCCGGTGGCAAAGTTACGCAACACTTGTCGACTCTGAATTTTCAAAGAAATACGTGATATTGAAAAAATTATCTGAGAAAGGAATGCAAAAATACGTATCCTCTTTTTTCTTCACTGGAATGAGTATGCCAATTTTCAGAGCTTTACGAGTTACGATGTGAAAGTTACAGAGTGTTAGCCGATTTTTGATTCTGGATTTTTAAAAGATGTGGAGGATACATAGGTGGAGGCATACGAGAGGTATAGAGTAGATAATAGTATAGGAGAGGTATAGGAAGAGAATGGGCAAAGATATACGAAAATTATGGGAAAGGTATACACGGAACTTATGCGTACGACTTATGCCTAGCTGTAATTGAAAAAATTTATTGAAGAGAGGAAGTGTGTTATAAAGAATTAAACCTGAAATTTTGTTAAAACATTTATTGTATAAATTAATTAAAAAGTATAATTTAATTAATGTAATTTGATGACCCATTTTGCTAACGCAAAGTAAATAATGAATTTAGGTTTATGTTTGCAATGTGTTAACGCATTATAGAAATGTACAAAAGTGTTAAACCGGTAAGTAATGACAATATAATAACTTAGATTAGTGAAGTTAATAATAATTAAAAATAAATAATAATAATCGCAGTTATGTTATAGAATAGGTTATTGGTTATAATAATTATCATTTAGAACTTCCAGTATCTTCATTCATTGGATTGAACAAGACCGTAACTTTGAAAAAGGGATAGCGAATAAAATATGATGTACATCATATGTTTTACCATATTATGTATAATTTAATCTTTATCACTAATTTGCCGTTACAGTCTTGTCCAATCCAATAAATGAAGATACTGGAAATTCTAGATGGCCGTCTCCGCTTGTTGTCCTCAGGGCAATTAAAAAATTACTGACCGGGGGTCACTGAATAATTACCGACCGTGATAGGCCCCTGGGGCTATGCAGCGACGCTGCAGGGTTTCGGGCCTTAGGACCGCATGGTGGGGGTCACACAGGGGGAGGGGGCAGGAGGACCACCTGGGGCGACGTTTGAAGACCCCGACACATAGACGAGGGGGTGGCGCCATAGTGCAGCGTGGGGAGACTCAACGTGATGCAGGGCGACGTTTGAAGACCCGGACACATAGACGAGGGAGTGGCGCCGTAGTGCAGCGCGGGGGGACCCAACGCGATGCACTCTATGACTCACCGGCATAGTGGTGGGGGTTTCTTGTGACGGCCAGGAGTGATGTGTATCTACTTATGGGTGCACACATTCAAAGAGAAAAACACATATTCATTCTTTTCATCCCAAGAACCAGTATGCTAATTTGCAGCCCTTTGCGACTTCCGGTGGCAAAGTTAGAGAACACTTGTCAACTCTGGATTTCGACTACAAAATGTATGTCCGGGAACACGGAAATCTATACCAGAAATACTTCAACTTCCAACTTATAATAAGAACTAGTATTGTAATATGTTTTAGCCACCGTGTGTGGGTTTGTGTTTGACTGAACGCTTGCTTCAAAACAATTGCGAGCCGTGAGTTAAGCACGAAGCTGCTGCACAAAGCTAAGGCGTTCCGCCAATGCAGGAAACCTATCAAAAGTTACCAAAATTCAAACACAAATATCTCTATTATTTTTTCTTTCTCTACAACTTTTGCATTAAACTTTTCTCGATATTATTTGAAGTGGCAAAGATAATTTTTGTTATTTACGAACGGAAGTTAAACGAACAATAATAATACGCCCATTCAATAGTCATCACATCAGGGACCCTATTCTCGAAATCGTGCCACAATTGTGACATGCCACTTTGAGTAGTTCCGAATATTACTGTGATGGAGCTCTCTGGCAATTTTGAGATGAAGTAGGACTAGAGATGAATAGGGAGATTGCCAATGGGCCGATATTCTTGAAACCAATTTTATTTTAGAGTAAACGCGCCACCTGAGCGGTGGGCCGTCGAACCATACCCACGTTTTTGATTGGTCGAGTATATATAGATATACTACGCGTGATATTCGTGAGCTCTGTGAGACGCATGGATTATACCGGGTGGCACTGTAAAGCGTGTGTTTTGTATTGTCGACGCGTCACCTGGACGGAGAAGCTTCGAACCATACCCACGTTTTTGATTGGTTAAGCGTATGTATCAGAGTACTCTAAGCAACCTCCAAACGTGTATAACAACTGAAATACAGTTTTCCCAATCTGTACGTCACGGTAACTAAATATCATACGTGCATGGTAACGAGATAACGTGCGAGAGTCTCGGGTTCGAGACCCGATTATTATTACTTTTTTTTATTCATGAACAATGCTTATTGAATCTATTAATTAACTTGGAATGTAACAAATGCATGATTATATTATACTATATACATTTTATTATATTATACAGTCGTGTCTATTTTTATGCCGTTGATACGTTCCACAGAAAACAGCATATAAAAAATATAAGTGAAGTAGAAGGAGGAACCCGGAATTTTCATGAACCCTCAAAACCGCATTAAAAAGCCATCTGCAAATGGATTTTACACATTGAAATGCTATATATAGATATACATATATTCCGCATATAAAGATCGTGAGGGATAGAATACATGGGTATGTCCAGTTTATTGACATATAGTGTGGACTACGCGATCCCTACCTTAGATCCTTTGAAAAAGTGTCCGCTCAAATAAACAAAGAGGAAATGAGGTGGCGGCCAATGGTTCTCCTTTTTTAATGTTCCCATTGCCTGTTTTATATACTCTCGTACTACAGCTGCTGGTTAGAAGATAGGGCTTGGCCGCCACCAGTCGCTATCTTTTTCTTTCAGCCGACCATTTTTTCTGTCTATGCGTAGTCCATACTATATGTTGATGGACCAGTCTATTTGTACGGGTTCCTCCTTCTACTTCACTTATATTTTTGATATGCTGTTTTCTGTGGAACGTATCAACGGCATAAAAATAGACACGACTGTATAATATAATAAAATGTATATAGTATAATATAATCATGCATTTGTTACATTCCAAGTTAATTAATAGATTCAATAAGCATTGTTCATGAATAAAAAAAAGTAATAATAATCGGGTCTCGAACCCGAGACTCTCGCACGTTATCTCGTTACCATGCACGTATGATATTTAGTTACCGTGACGTACAGATTGGGAAAACTGTATTTCAGTTGTTATACACGTTTGGAGGTTGCTTAGAGTACTCTGATACATACGCTTAACCAATCAAAAACGTGGGTATGGTTCGAAGCTTCTCCGTCCAGGTTCGTGCTAAGTTGCCGTCGTGAGCTCTACGGTTTCTGAAAGTGGCGTCATCAGAACCCTCGATTCCAAGAATTTTTGCTCGATTCCGGGAATTTTGCATCACATTCCGGGAATTTTGCGCTCGATTCTAGGAATTACGCACGTCTGGAAGTGATAATGGTAATGTTTATGAATCTAATGGCATAGATGCATTTAAACCAATGATTGGAATAACTTGATGGTGTTGTTCTT
>NW_014332768.1:0-166 GCF_000341935.2 Cephus cinctus
AAGGAAAGGAAGTCGGGTCGAGGGACAAGAAAAACGCACAAGGGGGTAATGCGAAGTTAAACGCGAAAAAGCTAAGATAAGTTAAACGCGAAAGGGACGAGTAAAACGCGAAAGGTCTACCCCTAGTCAAGATTCACCGCAACGAAAGACCGCGGGCGTAGCACCC